>NC_057809.1:161409252-161621998 GCF_018294505.1 Triticum aestivum
TGCATGACCTGTCATTCCACAGTAAATAGATGAAACCCACTAGCATGAGTAGGAGTTGTTTGAGCCCTGTTGTGCCTACTCATTCATGCTTGTTTGTCATGCCTGCTATTGCCTAGAGTTGAGTCAGGTCTGATTCATCGGGGATGAATCAGAGGCGTGTGAACATGTCCTACTGTGTGTGAGCTAAGTGTGTGAACACGATTTGGTAAAGGTAGCGGTGAGAGGCCATGTAGGAGTACATGGTGGGTTGTCTCATTGCAGCCGTCCTCAGGAACTAAGTTCTGTGTTTGTGATCCATGATTCAGCTACTACCACGCATTGGGCCCGAAACCAATGGACCCTCTCGGCTTCTTAATCACCCTTGTCCTCTGTCCAGGAGTTGCAAGTAGTTTCTGGTGTTTGTAGTATGCTGGAGGCCGTGGACAGCACTGACCGTACGGGTGGGCTGTGATGCGGTAGGCACGTGGCCGGGTAAACCGGGCACCCGTTTGGTGTCACGGAACCCTGTTCACATCGTTTGGGGCTGTGAGCGAAACTCCAGCCGGATCTCCTCATGGATGGAACCCGAATAGGCGATAAACCTGGACTAGAGACTTAGGTGTTTAGGTAGGCCGTGGCCGACACCCACGTTGGGCTTCCGCTTGAAGGTTGCCGAGTACATGTCGTGTAAACGGCGGTAAGTGGTGAGAGCGTGTGTGAAGAAGTACACCCCTGCAGGGTTAATATGATCTATTCGAATAGCCGTGTCCGCGGAAAAGGACTTCTGGGTTGCTTATATCAGTTCATAGACAAGTGAAAGTGGATACCCTAAAATACGCAAGATAAGCGTGAGTGCTATGAATGGCGTTCTCGTAGGGAGACGGGAGCGGATCCATAGTGGTGTATTGATATGGTGAATATGTGGACTCGTGTGCGCCACCTCAAAAGTTACTCGCAGTCGTAGTTCAGGATAGCCACCGAGTCAAAGCTGGCTTGCTGCAGTCAAACTCCACCATCCCCTTTGTTGATAATAATGCATATGTAGATAGATCTGATGTAAGTCTTGCTGGGTACATTTGTACTCACGTTATCCTATTTTATGTTTTTGTAGAGAGACTTCAGTCTCACTAGTTTTTCCGCGTGGTCTTCGACGTTTAGCTTGATACCTCAGCTACGATCTTGTGCCCTCGGCAGGATCTGATAGATAGTCAGGCTTCTCAGCCTTTTTCATTTATAGTTGTCTGTACTCAGACATGATAGCTTCCGCTTGTGCTTTGACTTGTATGCTCTGAGTGTTGGGTCATGAGACCCATGTTTGTAATATCTCGCTCCTCGGAGCCTATTGAATAAACTACTCGAGTCGTAGAGTCATTTTGTGATGCCATGTTGTATTGCACATATCGAGCATATTGTGTGTATGTTATTGAAATGCTTGGTATGTGTGGGATCTGACCATCTAGTTGTTTATCTTTAGTAGCCTCTCTTACGGGGAAATGTCTCCTAGTGTTTCCACCGAGCCATGGTAGCTTGCTACTGCTCTGGAACACTTAGGCTGGCCGGCATGTGTCCTTCCTCGTTCCTGTGTCTGTCCCTTCGGGGAAATGTCACGCGGTGAATACCGGAGTCCTGTTAGCCCACTACAGCCCGGTTCCCCGGAGTCCTGCTAGCCCAGTGCTACAGCCTGGATTCACTCGCTGATGACCGACACGTTCGATGCTGGGTCATGGATGCCTGTCCCTGTAAGTCTGTGCCACTTTGGGTTTACGACTAGCCATGTCAGCCCGGGCTCCTTATCATATGGATGCTAGCGACACTGTCATATACGTGTGCCAAAAGGCGCAAACGGTCCCGGGCTAAGGTAAGGCGACACCCATGGGGATACCGTGCGTGAGGCCGCAAAGTAATATGAAGTGTTACCGGCTAGATCGATGTGACATCGAGTCGGGGTCCTGACAATGGGCCATGGTGAAAACATGATATACCAAGCTGGACCCGAATCACATGGCCAGGGTTGTACCACTAGGGTCAAATGGGGAAGAAATTCCCGTTAGTCTAGTATATGACCAAGTAGAGGTGGCCGCCAAATATTCCCAACAGGATTGTAAGTTAGACCGCATGTTGGACGTTATAGAGAGGGAAGTGTTTGAGTCCAAATGACAATGTACTTTCCTTGCCCTGTGTAATTCCAGCTGAATTCTATAGCATTTGTCATGGCGGACCTTTTCGCTTCAACCTCCGGACTTAAGAGTGTAGAGTGTTTCTGGATACCCTCACGGCCGAATAGGCCGGGGCATCCCTGGAAAACTAGGCGTAGGGGTCATAGTTGCTTGAACAGACAAGTTGTATTCTTCTAGTTATGTTATATTACATTTGAGTCGTACGAAACATCTTCCAGAGAGAATAGTTCCGTTAAGGGTTCCTTTCCCTGGGTGTGCATGTCTTAATGTACATGTCCGAGATGTGATGGAAAAAAATCACCGTTTATAGAACTTCTGGGGGTTACCAATGGAGTAATTGAAAAAACGTCTCTAATTCACTAACCGAATATTCCCTTAAGAATGCTAGCTTTCGGCTTCACCCTGTCTGAGGTACACATATGGATGACCCGGCAGTAACAATCGCAGAGGTGCTCCCTTCATGCCCTAGCCGAACTAACGGGAACGTAGGGCATAAGCACAGGAGCCAGGCAACCCTGCTTGGCCAAAACTTAAGTCATATCAATGCATATAGTGGCGAAGAAAAGGTACATATGGAAGAACTCATATGCCAAGAGCTTGATGCTCGAAGAATAATGATAAAAAGCTTCTGTCCAAGAAGCCCCAGGGTATAATGGACATACATATTTGAAATATGTATGTTTAAGCGGTGTGCAGTCTAGCCGTACCGAAACTTTAAAGTGAAGAGTAAAAAGGTAATCGGAAAAGAGAGAAAAATAATGGAAACTACAGGGGAGAAGGAGACGAACAAGGAGTTCAGTGCTAGGCATAGAATCTTCTGAGTCTGGCCGCGTTCCAGGGGTTCGGCTCGAGGCGATTGTCTGATGCATCACGAAGACGGTACGCTCCTCCGGTGAGAACTTCGTCAATTATGAAGGGACCCTCCCATTTGGGCTTGAGCTTGTCCTTTTTCTTCTCCGGCAGGCTTAGAACGAGTTCACCAACATTGTAAGTCTTGGCCCGTACTTCTTTGCTTTGGTATCTTCGAGCCTGCTGTTGATAGAATGTTGAACGGGCTTTTGTGACATCGTGTTCTTCCTCCAGGGCATCTAGGCTGTCCTGCCGATCAAGCTCGGCTTCTCTCTCTTCGTACATACGCACTCGAGGTGAGTCATGAATAATATCGCAGGGCAATACGGCCTCTGTGCCATACACCATAAAGAAAGGTGGGTATCCGGTAGTACGTTTGGCGTGGTCCGCAGCCCCCAGAATACAGAGTCGAGCTCCTCAACCTAGTGCTTGTCTGATTCTTTCAAGGACCGCACTAGTCTGGGCTTGATGCCGCTCATAATGAGACCATTGGCTTGTCCGACTTGACCATTGGTTTGTGGGTGATAGACGGAGGCATAACTGAGTTTAATACCCAGATTAGTACACCAGGTTTTGACCTCATTGACTATGAAATTGGAGTCGTTGTCGGTGATGATGTTGTGTGGGACACCATAACGGTGCACAACACCGGATATGAAGTCAATTACCGGGCCGGACTCAGACGTTTTGACCGGTTTAGCCTCTATCCACTTAGTGAATTTGTCCACCATAACTAGCAGATATTTTTTCTTATGGCTCCCCCCTTTAAGGGGTCCAACCATATCCAGGCCCCAGACCGCAAAAGGCCAGGTAATGGGGATAGTTTGCAAGGCAGTTGGGGGCATGTGGCTTTGGTTGGCGAAGAGCTGGCATCCGACGCAGCGTTGGACAAGGTCTTGCGCGTTCGCTCGGGCTGTCGGCCAATAAAACCCAGTGCGGAAGGCTTTGCTAACGAGGGCCCGAGCTGCGGCGTGGTGTCCGCCGAGGCTAGCGTGAATTTCCGCTAACAGTCGCCGCCCTTCTTCTTCGGAGATACATCTTTGAAGTACTCCGGTAGTACTTTTCTTGTAGAGCTCTCCGTCGTGGACCTTGTAGGCCTTCGAATGCCTGACAATGCGGCGAGCCTCATTCTGGTCGTCGGGAAGCTCCTTCCTATCAATGTAGGCCAAGAAGGGTTCAGTCCATGGGGCAATGATTGCCATAATGAGATGGGCCGATGGTGTTATTTTGGTGGCTGAGCCGGACCCATGTTATTATTCATATCGGCAACACACCAGGTGGTGAGCGTCGTGCTCATCATTGAGCGAGAGCAGGACGGACACAAATTTCCGCTTCAAAAGCCGGTATACTACGTATCCATTGTCCTAACACCATGCAAGTCCTGGTACCCTCATTATCAAAAGATAGCATACGCGGTCTTCATGGCATGCCGAAAGCTACGACACTACTTCCAGGAGTGTTCGATCACGGTGGCCTCTGATGTACCACTCAATGACATAATAAACAACCGCGATGCCACAGGCCGGAATACCAAATGGGCCATTAAGATCCTTCCATCTTTCATAACATACAAACCGCGTCGATCCATTAAATCCCAAGTACTGGCTGACTACGTCGCCGAATGGACAGAGGCCGAACTCCCTAAAGAGTACGACACATATTCCAATTGGGTTATGTATTTTGATGGTTCCAAAATGCTGGCAGGGCTAGGAGCGGGCGCCGCTTTAACGTCCCCCACTGGAGACGTCGTCCAATACGTACTCCAAATATTATACACAGACTCCAACAACACAGCCGAATATGAGGCCTTATTGCATGGTCTTCGGATGGCCGTCTCCATGGGCATACAACGCCTGGAAGGGCGCGGGGACTCAAACCTCGCAATATCTCAAATAAATGGAGACTTTGATGCCAAAGATTCGAAGATGGCGGTGTATCGTAATGTCGTCCTAAAAATGTCAGCCCGGTTCGAGGGGCTCGAGTTTCACCACGTGGCCTGAGAAAGTAATCAAGTAGCGGACGTCCTTGCTCGCATCGACGCCAAGCGCGACACCGTCCCACCTAACATCTTTCTGGAAAAACTTTTTAAGCCATCCATGGTGTGGAAAGGGGAGAGCGGCAACACCAGTCCGGATCCGAACACAACTCCGTATTCCAAACACACCGATATCATCGGGGGCTCAGCCACCGAAATAACACCGTCGGCCCATCTCATTATGGCAGTCATTGCCCCATGGACCGAACCCTTCTTGGCCTACCTCAATAGAAAGGAACTCCCTAAGGATCAGAATGAAGCCCGCCGCATTGTCCGGCATTCGAAGGCCTATAAGGTTCACGACGGAGAGCTCTACAAGAAAAGCACTACCGGAGTCCTTCAAAGATGTATCTCCGAGGAAGAGGGGCGACAGCTCCTGGCTGAAATTCATGCCGGTCTCGGCGGGCACCATGCCACAGCTCGGGCCCTTGTTAGCAAGGCCTTCCGTACAGGTTTTTATTGGCCGACGGCCCGAGAAGATGCACAGGACCTTATCCAACGTTGCGTCGGATGCCAACTCTTCACGAACCAAAGCCATAGGCCGCCCACCGCCTTACAAACAATCCCCATCACTTGGCCTTTTGTGGTCTGGGGGCTCGATATTGTCAGAGCCCTTAAAGGAGGAAGCCATAAGAAAAAGTATCTGCTGGTCATGGTGGATAAATTCACCAAGTGGATAGAGGCCAAACCAGTTAAAATGGCCGAGTCCGAGCTGGTGATAGAACTCATATCCGGTGTTGTACACCGTTATGGTCTTCCACACAGCATCATCACCGATAACGGCTCCAATTTCACAGCCAATGAGGTGAAAACCTGGTGCTCCAATCTGGGCATCAAACTCGATTATGCCTCTGTCTATCATCCGAAAACAAACGGTCAAGTCGAATGAGCCAATGCTCTTATGATGAGCGGCATCAAGACTAGACTAGTACGGTCCTTGAAAGAATCAGACAAGCACTGGGTTGAGGAACTCGACTCCGTACTCTGGGGGCTACGGACCACGCCCAATCGTACTACCGAATATACACCTTTCTTCAGGGTGTATGGCGCAGAGGCAGTGTTACCTTGCGACATTATTCATGACTCACCTCGAGTGCGCATGTATGAAGAGAGAGAGGTCGAGCTTGATTGGCGGGATAGCTTAGACGCCCTAGAGGAGGAGCGTAACATCGCAAAAGCCCGTTCCGCATTTTATCAACAGCAGGGTCGCGGGTATCAAAGCATAGAAGTGCGGGCCAAGACTTATAATGTTGGTGAACTTGTTCTACGCCTGCCGAAGAAGAAAAAGGATAAACTCAAGACCAAGTGGGAGGGTCCCTTCATCATTGATGAAGTTCTCGCCGGAGGAGCGTACCGCATGTGTGATGCATCAGACAATCGCTTAGAGCCGAACCCCTGGAACGCGGCCAGACTCTGACGATTCTATGCCTAGCGCCAAACTCTCTGTTCATCTCCTTCCTCCCGTTGTTTCCATCATTTTTTCTCTCTTTTCGTTTTTTCTCTTTAGCTTTAAACCTTTCGCGCAGCTAGATCGTGCACTTCTGATGAATACATCTTCAAATATGTACGTCCATTATACCTGGGGGCTTCTTGGACAGAAGCTTGCTATTATTATTTTCCGAGCATTAAGCTCATCACATATGCATCTCTTCCCATATGTACCTTTTCTTCGCCATTATATGCATCGATATGACTTAAGTTTTGGCCAAGCTGGGTTGCCTGGCTCCTATGCTTATGCCCTACGTTTCCGTTAATTCGGCTATGGCATAAAGGGAGCACCTCTGCGATTGTTACTGCTGGGTCATCCAGATGTGTACCTCAGACTAGGTGAAGCCGAAAGCTAGGGTTCTTAAGGGAACATTCGGTCGGTGAATTAAAGATGTTTCCGCATTCACTCCATCATGAACCCCCAGAAGTTACATATACTGTGATTTTCAATCACAGTTCAGACATGCACATTAAACACATGCACACCTAGGGAAAGGAAGCCTTAACGGAACTATTCTCTATGGAAGATGTTTCTTACAATCATAATGCAATATAACATAACTAGCCAGATACAACTTGTCAGTTCAAGCAACTATGACCCCTACACCTGGTTTCCACGCATACCCCGGTCTATTTTACCGCTCAAGTATTCGGAAACACTCCGCACCTTCGGGTCCAGAGGTCGAAGCGAAAAGGTCTGCCATGACAATCATTTTACAATTCAGCTAGAGTTACATACGTCAAGGAAGGTACATAGTCATTTGGACTCAAAATTTTCCTCTATACCGTCCAGCAGGCTGTCTAACTTACAATCCTTTTGGGAATACTTGGCGGCTATTCCTACTTGGTCATATACCAAATTAACGGGAACTTCTTTTCCATCCGACCCAAGAGGTCCGGCCCGAGCCATATGATTCGGATCAAGCTTGGTATACCGTGTTTTCACCATGGCCCAGGCTTCTCGTGCACCTTCCCGGCAGGCGATATCTTCCACAATCGAAAGCGCCACTGCGCTCCCTTGAACAGTTGTATAAGCTCCTCCATCTTTCCTGGAGGGGAGGCGGATGGCCATAAGGCCTTGGCAACACTTCGCATCACCTACAGAGCCTGCTCGTGCACTTGCGATAGCTCTTGTAGCAGATCGCCCGAGAATCCGGACATCTCCTCTTCGGGGCAACCGGTCAGCATACCTGCAGACATAACTCGGTCAGTCCCCTCCACCTCCAAGTTATTCGAAGGTAAGTTCAACCACATACTGAATATGTCGCCTCGCAGCCTTTTATTCTCCTTTACGGAGTCAGCTAGCTGGGCCCGTACATCCTTCAGTTCCTCGCCCAATCGGGTATTCGAATCCTGGAGCTTGTTTTTCTCCATCATGACTTTTGTTAGCACACGCTCAACTGCGGCTAGCAGTTTTTTGGGTTCTTGTTCTCTGCCTTGAGAAGCTTTCAGCTGTTCTTGCAGTTGATCTAGTGATCCTAATAAGAGGTGAGCAGCCATGTTAGCATTATTGGTATACCATTATGTTTTCACGATGGAGGGGAACATTACTAGGAGATGCCTTCTTGTATTTCTCCAGTTCGGCACTGGCAGCAGTTAGCTGCGTCTGACACTTTTCTAGCTCTTGGGCTAGCAGGTCGTTCTTCTCCGTAAGAACCTGGTTATACAAAGATCTACTGGCATATGGTTATCATATTGGGACAAAGTAAACTTACCCGCACATCTTTTAAATGTTGCTTTGTGGCTCTGTTAAGCCCCTTGTCGGTGTCAAAACCGGCGGATCTCGGGTAGGGGGTCCCGAACTGTGCGTTTAGGATCCATGGTTGAAGGAGACAAGAGACACAATGTTTACCCAGGTTTGGGCCCTCTCTATGGAGTTAATACCCTACGTCATGCTTGATTGATCTTGATGAATATGATTATTACAAGAGTTGATCTACCACGAGATCATAATGGCTAAACCCTAGAAGCCTAGCCTATATGACTATGGTAATGAGCGTATGTTTTCCGGACTACACCCTCCGGTTTATATAGACACGGGGGGGGGGGGTCTAGGGTTACATAGAGTCGGTTACATAGGAAGTAATCTTCATAGTTGGTCGCCAAGCTTGCCTTCCATTCCAAGGAGAGTCCTATCCAGACATAGGTACAGTCTTCGGCCTTCACGTCTTCACAGCCCATAAGTCCAGACCATGGATAACACGTCGGACGCCCGATGACCCCTTAGTCAAGGACTCCCTCAGTAGCCCCCGAACCAGTCTTCAATAGTGAGGTGTTCGGCACACAAATTTTCTTCGGCATTGCAAGGCGGGTTCCTCCTTTAATGATTTCCAAGTAGTGTATTCAGCCGTAGATTCAATGTCTCCCCTCGGCTTCTGCGTGCTTAATAGCCTCGTCTTCAACGTGTCGAGCGAATGCAGAGGGTCAGGGTATTTTTTCAAATAACACCCCGTTTAGGCCAGGAAAAGCGTCTATTTAAAGAGATAGGATCTTAGATCCATTCAATATCTCATGGAGAAAAATCTCCAAAGACTACTAGGAGAAGCCATTCCTGAAGGAAATATGCCCTAGAGGCAATAATAAAGTTATTATTTATTTCCTTATATCATGATAAATGTTTATTATTCATGCTAGAATTGTATTAACTGGAAACATAATACATGTGTGAATACATAGACAAACAGAGTGTCACTAGTATGCCTCTACTTGACTAGCTCGTTAATCAAAGATGGTTATGTTTCCTAACCATGGACAAAGAGTTGTTATTTGAATAACAGGGTCACATCATTAGTTGAATGATCTGATTGACATGACCCATTCCATTAGCTTAGCACCCGATCGTTTAGTATGTTGCTATTGCTTTCTTCATGACTTATACATGTTCCTATGACTATGAGATTATGCAACTCCCGTTTGCCGGAGGAACACTTTGTGTGCTACCAAACGTCACAACGTAACTGGGCGATTATAAAGGAGCTCTACAGGTGTCTCCTAAGGTACATGTTGGGTTGGCGTATTTCGAGATTAGGATTTGTCACTCCGAATGTCGGAGAGGTATCTCTGGGCCCTCTCAGTAATGCACATCACTTAAGCCTTGCAAGCATTGCAACTAATGAGTTAGTTGCAGGATGATGTATTACAGAACGAGTAAAGAGACTTGCCGGTAACGAGATTGAACTAGGTATTGGATACCGACGATCGAATCTCAGGCAAGTAACATACCGATGACAAAGGGAACAACATATGTTGTTATGCGGTCTGACCGATAAAGATCTTCATAGAATATGTAGGAGCCAATATGGGCATCCAGGTCCCGCTATTGGTTATTGACCGGAGACATGTCTCGGTCATGTCTACATTGTTCTCGAACCGTAGGGTCCGCACGCTTAAGGTTTCGATGACAGTTATATTATGAGTTTATGAGTTTTGATGTACCGAAGGAGTTCGGAGTCACGGAATGAGATCGGGGACATGACGAGGAGTCTCGAAATGGTCGAGACGTAAAGATCAATATATTGGACGACTATATTCGGACATCGGAAAGGTTTCGAGTGATTCGGGTATTTTTCGGAGTACCGGGGAGTTACGGGAATATAGGGGGAGAAGTATTGGGCCTTATTGGGCCATACGGGAAAGAGAGAGGGGCTGCCTAGGGCAGGCCGCGCGCCCCCCAAGGCCTAGTCCGAATTAGACTAGGGGAAGGGGCTGCGCCCCCTCCTTCCTTCCCTTCTCCCTTCCCCTTCCTTGTCTCCTACTCGTACTACATGGAAGGACTCCTAGTTGGACTAGGAAAGGGGAAATCCTACTCCCGGTGGGAGTAGGACTCCCCTAGGGCGCGCCATAGAGAGGGCCGGCCCTCCCCTCCTCCACTCCTTTATATACGGGGGCAGGGGGCACCCCATAGACACAAGTTGATCTTCGTGATCGTTCCTTAGCCGTGTGCGGTGCCCCCCTCCACCATATTCCACCTTTGTCATATTGTAGCAGTGCTTAGGCGAAGCCCTGCGACGGTTGAACATCAAGATCGTCACCACGCCGTCGTGCTGACGGAATTCCTCCCCGAAGCTTTGCTGGATCGGAGCCCGGGGAGCGTCATCAAGCTGAACGTGTGCCAAGAACTCGGAGGTACCGGAGTAACGGTGCTTGGATCGGTTGGACCGGGAAGACGTACCACTACTTCCTCTATGTTGCATCAACGCTTCTGCTTCGGTCTACGAGCGTGCGTAGACAACACTCTCCCATCTCGTTGCTATGCATCACCATGATCTTGTGTGTGCATAGGAATTTTTTTGAAATTACTACGTTCCCCATCAGTGGCATCCGAGCCTTGGTTTTTATGGTTTGATGTTATATGCACGAGTAGAACACAAGTGAGTTGTGGGCGATATAAGTCATACTGCTTACCAGCATGTCATACTTTGGTTCGGCGGTATTGTTGGATGAAGCGGCCCGGACCAACATTATGCGTATGCTTACGCGAGACTGGTTCTAACGCCGTGCTTTGCACACAGGTGGCTGGCGGGTGTCAGTTTCTCTAGCTTTAGTTGAACTGAGTGTGGCTACGCCTGGTCCTTGCGAAGGTTAAAACAGCACCAACTTGACAAACTATCGTTGTGGTTTTGATGCGTAGGTAAGATTGGTTCTTGCTTAAGCCCGTAGCAGCCAGGTAAAACTTGCAACAACAAAGTAGAGGACGTCTAACTTGTTTTTGCAGGGCATGTTGTGATGTGATATGGTCAAAACATGATGAGATATAAGTTGTTGTATGAGATGATCATGTTTTGTTGAAGTTATCGGAAATTGGCAAAAGCCTTATGGTTGTCTCTTTATTGCATAAGATGCAAGCACCAAATAATTGCTTTACTTTATCGCTATGCGATAGCAATAGTTGCAAGAGCAATAGTTGGCGAGACGACCATGTGACGACATATTGATATAGATCAAGATGATGGAGATCATGGTGTCATGCCGGTGACGATGGAAATCATGACGATGCTTTGGAGATGGAGATCAAAGGCACAAGATGATGATGGCCATATCATGTCACATATTTTGATTGCATGTGATGTTTATCTTTTATGCATCTTATCTTGCTTTGATTGACGGTAGCATTATAAGATGATTCCTCACTAAATTTCAAGATAAAAGTGTTCTCCCCGAGTATGCACCATTGCCAAAGTTTGTCGTGCCCAGACACCACGTGATGATCGGGTGTGACAAGCTCTACGTCCATCTACAACGGGTGCAAGCCAGTTTTGCACACACAGAATATTCAGGTTAAACTTGACGAGCCTAGTATATGCAAATATGGCCTCAGAACACTGAGACCGAAAGGTCGAGCGTGAATCATATAGTAGATATGATCAACATAGTGATGTTCACCATTGAAAGCTACTCCATTTCACGTGATGATCGGTTATGGTTTAGTTGATTTGGATCACGTGATCACTTAGAGGATTAGAGGGATGTCTATCTAAGTGGGAGTTCTTAAGTAATATGATTAATTGAACTTTAATTTATCATGAACTTAGTCCTGGTAGTATTAGCATATCTATGTTGTAGATCAATAGCTCGCGTTGTTGCTTTCATATGTTTATTTTGATATGTTCCTAGAGAAAAATTGTGTTGAAAGATGTTAGTAGCAATGATGCGGATTGGATCCGTGATCTGAGGTTTATCCTCATTGCTGCACAGAAGAATTATGTCCTTGATGCACCGCTAGGTGACAGACCTATTGCAGGAGCAGATGCAGACGTTATGAACATTTGGCTAGCTCAATATGATGACTACTTGATAGTTTAGTGCACCATGCTTAACGGCTTAGAATCGGGACTTCAAAGACGTTTTGAATGTCATGGACCATATGAGATGTTCCAGGAGTTGAAGTTAATATTTCAAGCAAATACCCAAGTTGAGAAATATGAAGTCTCCAACAAGTTCTATAGCTAAAAGATGGAGGAGAATAGCTCAAGCAGTGAGCATGTGCTCAGATTGTCTAGGTACTACAATCACTTGAATCAAGTGGGAGTTAATCTTCCAGATAAAATAGTGATTGACAGAATTCTCTAGTCACCATCACCAAGTTAGTAGAACTTCATGATGAACTATAATATGCAAGGGATAACGGAAACAATTCCCAAGCTCTTCGTGATGCTGAAATCGACGAAAGTAGAAATCAAGAAAAACATCAAGTGTTGATGGTTAACAAGACCACTAGTTTCAAGAAAAGGGAAAAGGGAACAAGGGGAACTTCAAGAAGAACAGCAAGCAAGTTGCTGCTCAAGTGAAGAAGCCCAAGTCTGGTCCTAAGCCTGAGACTAAGTGCTTCTACTGCAAAGGGACTGGTCACTAGAAGCAGAACTGCCCCAAGTATTTGGCGGATAAGAAGGATGGCAAAGTGAACAAAAGTATATTTGATATACATGTTATTGATGTGTACTCTACTAGTGTTTATAGCAACCCCTCAGTATTTGATACTGGATCAGTTGCTAAGAGTAGTAACTCGAAACAGGAGTTGCAGAATAAACAGAGACTAGTTAAGGGTGAAGTGATGATGTGTGTTGGAAGTAGTTCCAAGATTGGTATGATCACCATCACACACTCCCCTATACTTTCGGGATTAGTGTTGAACCTAAATAAGTGTTATTTGGTTTTTGCGTTGAGCATGAATATGATTTGATTATGTTTATTGCAATACGGTTATTCATTAAAGTCAGAGAATAATTGTTGTTCTGTTTACATGAATAAAACCTTCGATGGTCATACACCCAATGAAACAAGTTTGTTGGATCTCGATCGTAGTGATACACATATTCATAATATTGAAACCAAAAGATGCAAAGTTAATAATGATAGTGCAACTTATTTGTGGCACTGCCGTTTAAGTCATATTGGTGTAAAGCGCATGAAGAAACTCCATGCTGATGGGCTTTTGGAATCACTTGATTATGAATCACTTGATGCTTGCGAACCATGCCTTATGGGCAAGATGACTAAAACACCGTTCTCCGGAACAATGAAGCAAGCAACAGATTTGTTGGAAATCATACATACTGATGTATGTGGTCCGATGAATATTAAGGCTTGCAGTAGGTATCATTATTTTCTGACCTTCATAGATGATTTGAGCAGATATGGGGATATCTACTTGATGAAACATAAGTCTGAAACATTTGAACAGTTCAAAGAATTTCAGAGTGATGTGGAAAATCATCGTGACAAGAAAATAAAAGTTTCTACGATATGATCGCAGAGGTAAAATATTTGAGTTACGAGTTTGGCCTTCAATTAAAACAATGTGAAATAGTTTCACTACTCACGCCACCTGGAACACCATAGTGTAATGGTGTGTCCGAATGTCATAACCGTACTTTATTAGATATAGTGCGATCTATGATGTCTCTTACCGATCTACCACTATCGTTTTGGGGTTATGCATTAGAGACAGCTGCATTCACGTTAAATAGGGCACCATCTAAATCCGTTGAGATGACACCGTGTGAACTATGGTTTGGCAAGAAACCAAAGCTGTCGTTTCTTAAAGTTTGGAGTTGCGATGCTTATGTGAAAAAGTTTCATCTCGATAAGCTCAAACTCAAATCGGAGAAATATGTCTTCATAGGATACCCAAAGGAGACAGTTGTGTACACCTTCTATCACAGATCCGAAGGCAAGACATTCGTTGCTAAGAATGGATCCTTTCTAGAGAAGGAGTTTCTCTCGAAAGAAGTGAGTGGGAGGAAAGTAGAAAACTTGATAAGGTAATTGTACCTTCTCCCTTATTGGAAAATAGTTCATCACAGAAATTTGTTCCTGTGACTACTACACCAATTAGTGAGGAAGCTAATGATGATGATCATGTAACTTCAGATCAAGTTACTACCGAATCTCGTAGGTAAACCAGAGTGAGATCCGCACCAGAGTGTTACGGTAATCCTATTCTGGAGGTCATGTTACTTGACCATGACGAACCTACGAACTATGAGGAAGCGATGATGAGCCCAGATTCCGATAAATGGCTTGAGGCCATGAAATCTGAGATAGGATCCATGTATGAGAACAAAGTGTGGACTTTGGTGGACTTGCCCGAGGATCGGCAAGCCATTGATAATAAATGGATCTTCAAGAGGAAGACGGACACGGATATTAGTGTTACTATCTACAAAGCTAGAATTGTCGCAAAAGGTTTTCGACAAGTTCAAGGTGTTGACTATGATAAGAGTTTCTCACTCGTATCTATGCTTAAGTCTGTCCGAATCATGTTAGCATTTGCCGCATTTTATGAAATCTGGCAAATGGATAAACAAAACTGCATTCCTTAATGGATTTATTAAAGAAGAGTTGTATGTGATGCAACAAGATGGTTTTGTCAATCCTAAAGGTGCTAACAAAATATGCAAGCTCCAGCGATCCATTTATGTACTGGTGCAAGCATCTCGGAGTTGGAATATACGCTTTGATAAGTTGATCAAAGCATATAGTTTTATACAGACTTGCGGTGAAGCCTGTATTTACAAGAAAGTGAGTGGGAGCACTACAACATTTCTGATAAGTATATGTGAATGACATATTGTTGATCGGAAATAATGTAGAATTATTCTGCAAAGCATAAAGGAGTGTTTGAAAGGAGTTTTTCAAAGAAAGACCTCGGTGAAGCTGCTTACATATTGAGTATCAAGATCTATAGAGATAGATCAAGACGCTTGATAAGTTTTTTCAATGAGTACATACCTTGACAAGATTTTGAAGTAGTTCAAAATGGAACAGTCAAAGAAAAAGTTTCTTGCCTGTGTTACAAGGTGTGAAGTTGAGTAAGACTCAAAGCCCGACCACGGCAGAAGATAGAAAGAGAATGAAAGTCATTCCCTATGCCTCAGTCATAGGTTCTATAAAGTATGCCATACTGTGTACCAGATCTATTGTATACCATACACTGTGTTAAGAGAGGGAGTAAAATAGTGATCTAGGAGTAGATCAATGGACAGCGGTCAAAATTATCCTTACTGGAATAAGGATATGTTTCTCGATTACAGAGGTGACAAAAGGTTCGTCGTAAAGGGTTACGTCGATGCAAGTTTTGACACTGATCCAGATGACTCTAAGTGTCAATCTGGATACATATTGAAAGTGGGAGCAATTAGCTAGAGTAGCTCCATGCAGAGCATTGTTGACATAGAAATTTGCAAAACACATGCGGATCTGAATGTGGAAGACCCATTGACTAAACTTCTCTCACAAGCAAAACATGATCACTTTTTGTGTCTTAATCACATAGCGATGTGAACTAGATTATTGAATCTAGTAAACCCTTTGGGTGTTAGTCACATGGAGATGTGAACCAATCACATAAAGATGTGAACTATTGATGTTAAATCACATGGCGATGTGATCTAGATTATTGACTCTAGTGCAAGTGGGAGACTGAAGGAAATATGCCCTAGAAGCAATAATAAAGTTATTATTTATTTCCTTATATCATGATAAATGTTTATTATTCATGCTACAATTGTATTAACCGGAAACATAATACATGTGTGAATACATAGACAAACAGAGTGTCACTAGTATGCCTCTACTTGACTAGATCGTTAATCAAAGATGGTTATGTTTCCTAACCATGGACAAAGAGTTGTTATTTGATTAACGAGATCACATCATTAGTTGAATGATCTGATTGACATGGCCCATTCCATTAGCTTAGCACCCGATCGTTTAGTATGTTGCTATTGCTTTCTTCATGACTTATACATGTTCCTATGACTATGAGATTATGCAACTCCCGTTTGCCAGAGGAACACTTTGTGTGCTACCAAACGTCACAACGTAACTGGGTGATTATAAAGGAGCTCTACAGGTGTCTCCAACGGTACATGTTGGGTTGGCGTATTTCGAGATTAGGATTTGTCACTCCGAATGTCGGAGAGGTATCTCTGGGCCCTCTCAGTAATGCATATCACTTAAGCCTTGCAAGCATTGCAACTAATGACTTAGTTGCAGGATGATGTATTACGGAACGAGTAAAGAGACTTGCCGATAACGAGATTGAACTAGGTATTGGATACCGACGATCAAATCTCAGGCAAGTAACATACCGATGACAAAGGGAACAACATATGTTGTTATGCGGTCTGACCGATAAAGATCTTCGTAGAATATGTAGGAGCCAATATGGGCATCCAGGTCCCACTATTGGTTATTGACCGGAGACGTGTCTCGGTCATGTCTACATTGTTCTCGAACCGTAGGGTCCGCACGCTTAAGGTTTCGATGACAGTTATATTATGAGTTTATGAGTTTTGATGTACCGAAGGAGTTCGGAGTCCCGGATGAGATCGGGGACATGACAAGGAGTCTCGAAATGGTCAAGACGTAAAGATCGATATATTGGACGACTATATTCGGACATCGGAAAGGTTCCGAGTGATTTGGGTATTTTTCGGAGTACCGGGGAGTTACGGGAATACGGGGGGAGAAGTATTGGGCCTTATTGGGCCATACGGGAAAGAGAGAGGGGCTGCCTAGGGCAGGCCGCGCACCCCCCAAGGCCTAGTCCGAATTGGACTAGGGGGAGGGGCTGCGCCCCCTCCTTCCTTCCCTTCTCCCTTCCCCTTCCTTGTCTCCTACTCCTACTACATGGAAGGACTCCTAGTTGAACTAGGAAAGGGGGAATCCTACTCCCGGTGGGAGTAGGACTCCCCTAGGGCACGCCATAGAGAGGGCCGGCCCTCCCCTCCTCCACTCCTTTATATACGGGGGCAGGGGGCACCCCATAGACACAAGTTGATCTTCGTGATCGTTCCTTAGCCGTGTGCGGTGCCCCCCTCCACCATATTCCACCTCGGTCATATTGTAGCAGTGCTTAGGCGAAACCCTGCGACAGTTGAACATCAAGATCGTCACCACGCCGTCGTGCTGATGGAACTCCTCCATGAAGCTTTGCTGGATCGGAGCCCGGGGAGCGTCATCGAGCTGAACATGTGCCAAGAACTCGGAGGTACCGGAGTAACGGTGCTTGGATCGATTGGACCGGGAAGACGTACGACTACTTCCTCTACATTGCATCAACGCTTCCGCTTCGGTCTACGAGGGTATGTAGACAACACTCTCCCATCACGTTGCTATGCATCACCATGATCTTGCGTGTGCGTAGGAATTTTTTTGAAATTACTACGTTCCCCATCAATTCCAACATGGCTAGCATTCCCAGTTCCTCCTTCGACACAGAGAGAGGCGAGTGGGAGAGGTGCTCAGTGGCATACAACCAATTAGAGAATCTGTAAATGCAGGGGTTCCTCCCTCCTACAGATCTGGTCCCTGTTCGAGCAGGGCAAGCTTCCCTTAACGGTGAGACTCGGGCGGAGGACTTTCCCCATCGATCCGAGGAGAGCGAGTTTGTTTCGTCCCTTATCTGCTAAGGGGCGTTGGGTTTCCGATCCATCCGCTCCTCCGGGGGCTTCTGGAATACTATGGCCTTCAGCTGCATAACTTTATATCGCGGGCTACGTCGCTTTGTGCGAATTGTTCCTGAGCATTGAGGCCCATTTCGAATTATGGAGAAAGTTGTTCTGTCTTGTCCCGCGCAACCACCAAGGGTCAATATTTGAAGTGGGCGGAGCTGAAGTATGGCGCGTCGCCGATACCGGATACCTGCCCGGCACACCAAGGAAGGCATCTGGAGAATGGCCTTCCGAATGGTTCTATATAGAAGACGTCGCTCTTCCCGACCCGGTTCGCAAGGGTCTCCTGTAATTTGCAAGCATTCCACTGAAGAAACGTCACAGCTGGCGTCCCCGAAGTCTCAAAGAGGAGGACAGTGCGGAAGTTCGTCAGCTCCTGGGCAAGATAAGGATGCTTGCCCAGTACGGTCTTACAATAGTGGAGGTAATGGTGACCTCCATAGTGCGGGGGGTTCAGCCACTGCAATACAGAGGGGTCCCAATGTGGCACTACAATGGGGAGGATGACGCCTCTCGTTGTGGTCGGAAAGGTCCGGACTCCCCCGCCGCTTTGGCCAAGATACTGGCCGAGCTGTTTAAAGGGGAGTGAGGGAGTCCTAGATTAGGGGGTGTTCGGATAGCCGAACTATACCTTCAGCCGGACTCCTGGATTATGAAGATACAAGATTGAAGACTTCGTTCCGTGCCCGGATGGGACTTTCCTTGGCGTGGAAGGCAAGCTTGGTGATGTGATATTCAAGATCTCCTACCATTGTAACCGACTCTGTGTAACCCTAACCCTATCCGGTGTCTATATAAACCAGAGGGTTGTAGTCCGTAGGACAGAATCAACTCCATACACAACAATCATACCATAGGCTAGCTTCTAGGGTTTAGCCTCCTTGATCTCGTGGTAGATCTACTCTTGTACTACCCATATCATCAATATTAATCAAGCAGGAGTAGGGTTTTACCTCCATCGAGAGGGCCCGAACCTGGGTAAAACAAAGTGTCCCCTGTCTCCTGTTACCATCCGGCCTAGACGCATAGTTCGGGACCCCCTACCCGAGATCCGCTGGTTTTGACACCGACATTGGTGCTTTCATTGAGAGTTCCTCTGTGTCGTCGCCTGTAGGCCTGATGGCTCCTTCGATCTTCAACAACGATGCAGTCTAGGGTGAGACTTTTCTCCCCGGACAAATCTTCGTCTTCGGCGGCTTCGCACTGCGGGCCAATTCGCTTGGCCACCTTGAGCAGATCAAAAGCTACGCCCCTGGCCATCAGGTCAGGTTTGGAAGCCTGAACTACACGGCTGACATCCGCGGAGACTTGATCTTCGACGGATTTGAGCCACAGCCAAGCGTGCCGCACTATCTCGATGGGCAGGATATAGCTCTGCCGCCGAACAGCGCCTTGGAGGCCGCACATGCATCGGTTTCGACCATTGATTCGGAACCTACTGCGCCGATCGAGGATCAGCGGTTGGACGCTGCCTCAGGGGCTGCGATCTTATAGGCAATCGAGCCGAACCCCAGCCCCGCACTCCGCATGGCCCGTGACTCCCAGGAGCCGGATTCCTCTCCGAACTCCGAGCCCCCCGCGCCCCTGCCAATCGAATCCGATTGGGCGCCGGTAATGGAGTTCACCGCAGCAGACATCTTTCAGCATTCGCCTTTTGGTGACATCTTGAATTCTCTTAAGTCTCTCTCTCTTTATCAGGAGAGCCCTGGCCGGACTACGGTCAGCAAGGGTGGGATACGGATGGTGAGGAAATTCAAAACCCACCCACGACCCACTTTGTAGCCATTGTCGACGATTTAACCGACATACTTGACTTCGGCTCCGAAGACATCGACGGCATGGACGACGATATAGGAGACGAACAGGAACCAGCACCTGTAGGGCGCTGGAACGCCACCTCGTCATATGACATATACATGGTGGATACTCCAAAAGACGGAGATGGCGATGGAACAGTGGGGGATGACGCCCCCAAGAAACAGCCAAAGCGCCGGCGTCAACGGCGCCGCTCTAAATCCCAACAAAGCAAAAACAGTGATTCCGGCACGGGAGATAATACTACCCGGATAGCACCGAAGAACACCCACCTCAGCAAAATTCGGCACAAGAAGATGGAGAAGCCAGCCCTCATGAGAGAGCGGCAGACCAAGAGGTCGAGGATGAAAACTATACGCCTCCCTCCGAAGACGAGGCAAGCCTCGATGACGACGAATTCGTCATACCGTCAGACCCTGCCGAACAAGAGCGTTTTAAACGCAGGCTTTTAGCCATGGCAAGCAGCCTCAAGAAAAAGCAGCAACAGCTTAGAGCTGCCCAAGATTTGCTAGCTGACAGATGGAATGAAGTCCTTGCGGCCGAAGAGTATGAACTCGAGCGCCCCTCCAAGAGTTACCCGAAGCGCAGGCCGTTACCCCGATCAGAGGAGGAAGCACCTACATCAACAGCGCATGACATGGCAGACCGGCCACCCCGTGTTCGCGACAGAGAGGCCTTTCAGCCCTCCACCCAAGCCATGCCCCGACGCTGCACAACTAAGGCACGGGAAAATGCGCCCGACCTGCAAAACATACTGGAGGATAAGGCAAGACAGACAAGATCGATCTACGGATCGCGCAGGCGCCCTACGGCAGGTGACAATGATCTTCACTCCGAATACAACAAATCCGGCCGGGCCGAACACAACAGACATAGCTCTTCCGAGCTGCGTCATGATATAGCCTAGTACAGAGGCGCCGCACACCCGCTATGCTTCACGAATGAAGTAATGGATCATAAAATCCCAGAGGGCTTCAAACCCGTAAACATCGAATCATACGATGGAACCACAGACCCGGCGGTATGGATTGAGGACTATCTCCTTCATATCCACATGTCACGCGGCGATGATCTACACGCCATCAAGTACCTCCCGCTCAAACTTAAAGGACCGGCCTGGCATTGGCTTAACAGCTTGCCAGCAGACTCAATCGGTTCTTGGAAGGACCTGGAAGCTGCATTCCTCGATAACTTCCAGGGCACTTACGTGTGGCCGCCGGATGCCGACGACTTAAGCCACATAATTCAGCAGCCAGAAGAATCAGCCAGACAATTCTGGATGCGGTTCCTAACAAAGAAAAACCAGATAGTCGACTGTCCGGACGCAGAGGCCCCAGCAGCCTTCAAGCATAACATCCGCGACGAGTGGCTTGCCCGGCACCTGGGACAGGAAAAGCCGAAATCAATGGCAGCCCTCACGACACTCATGACCCGCTTTTGCGCGGGAGAGGACAGCTGGCTAGCTCACAGTAACAACTTATCAAAGAACCCTGGTAATTCGGATACCAAGGACAAAAGTGGCAGGACACGTCGGAACAAACAAAAACGCCGCGTTAACAGCGATAGCAATGAAGACACGGCAGTCAATGCCGGATTCAGAGGCTATAAATCCGGTCAGCGAAAAAAGCCATTCAAAAAGAATACTCAGGGCCCGTCCAGTTTGGACCGAATACTCGATCGCTTGTGCCAGATACATGGCACCCCCAAAAAGCCGGCCAATCACACTAACAGAGATTGTTGGGTGTTCAAGCAGGCAGGCAAGTTAAGAGCCGAAAACAGAGACAAGGGGCTGCACAGCGATGACGAGGAGCCCAAGCCGCCGAACAACAGTGGACAGAAGGGTTTTCCCCCACAAGTGCGGACGGTGAACATGATATACGCAACCCACATTCCCAAGCGGGAGCGGAAGCGTGCGCTGCGGGACGTATACACGATGGAGCCAGTTGCCCCAAAGTTCAACCCATGGTCCGCCTGCCCGATCACCTTTGATCGAAGGGACCATCCCACTAGCATCCGTCATGGCGGCTTCGCCGCATTGGTTCTCGGCCCAATCATCGACGGATTTCACCTCACAAGGGTCCTCATGGACGGCGGCAGTAGCCTGAACCTGCTTTATCAGGACACAGTGCGGAAAATGGGCATAGATCCCTCAAGGATCAAACCCACAAGAATGACCTTTAAAGGCGTCATACCAGGTGTAGAAGCCAACTGTACAGGCTCAATAACACTTGACGTGGTATTTGGATCCCTGGATAATTTCCGAAGCGAAGAGTTAATCTTTGATATAGTCCCGTTTCGCAGTGGCTATCACGCCCTGCTCGGACGAACCGCATTCGCAAAATTCAATGCGGTGCCGCACTACGCATATCTCAAACTCAAGATGCCAGGCCCTCGAGGAGTAATCACGGTCAACGGAAACACCGAACGCTCCCTCCGTATGGAGGAGCATATGGCGGCTCTCGCAGCAGAGGTACAAAGTAGCCTCCTTAGGCAATTCCCCAGTCCGGCCATTAAAAAGCCAGACACTGCCAAGCGCGCCCGGAGTAACCTACAGCAGGACCGCATGGCACACTCTGAGCAAGCGTAGCAATGCGGCCCCAAACCCAGCTTTCGCGACCTAGCGAAATCAGTACCTCGCGTACATAACTACGCCCTTGAAATACCATGGGCACAGGGGAAGGGGTACAATAAGGGCACG
The DNA here is from genome assembly GCF_018294505.1 of Triticum aestivum. NCBI lineage: Eukaryota > Viridiplantae > Streptophyta > Magnoliopsida > Poales > Poaceae > Triticum > Triticum aestivum. The sequence goes on from NC_057809.1 coordinate 161,431,750, forward strand.
CCCAAAATATGGCTTAAAACGTACCGGGGGCTGCCGAATTCTTTTTCTTTTCTTACTTTCAGGACTCCATACTTCGGACGACCTGTTCGGCAATTCGACTGCCGCACAAACGATGCAAGATCCAGGGAGGCAGACAAGCCATGCCGCATTATGGAATCCCCAGGTGGTCTCTGTTATGAGCGGTATACCTGTTTTAAATAAAATTCCATGGCCTTTCCCTGGTCAGGACATACTGAATAGTCCAAATATCTTTTGCTTACCGCACTATTTGTATCGTTCGGCTTTGATAAACAGCCCCTCCATGAAAAATGCTTAGCTTTTTGTCTATTTTTTGCATTACTTTTTTCATATATATGTTCATCAATGACATGTTGCACCCACACACCATGGTACGGAAAGTACGCCAGGGGCTTCAGTACCCTTCAATATGGCGTGAGAAGTCCGTACACTTTCACAAGTGCGGCACCCCGAACTTATAGCACTATATGCATCGGCTCCGAATCATGATTTGGGTCAATAGTTTGGTTTACCCGGCTCCTATGTTTTGGTGCCTTACATTCCGCTATATCGGCTAAGGTAGCACTAGGAGAACCACTACGATTGTGCCCCGGTTGAGCTGGGTTAAGCACCTCAGTGGAGAAAGCTAAAACTGACTGTCATGATGAGGCGAGAGACCGGTCGCTATTCGAGAGGTTTTTCGAGTCCCTAAAGGCTTATGCCGCTTCGAGCGAGGAGCTGGATAACCCTAGCCAAGGCATGGATAGCGCCCCGAACTCAGTCTTCCGAACTAAGGGGCTTCGCCGAAATTTAAAATTATAACGTTCTATGGCTAAGTGAGAGTGTTCAAGCATTATAGTCCGATTGCCTGGTTCGCTGTGCTGAGCGCCTCCCTCGAAGGACCCAACTATGGGAAAAAGAGTGCTCAGGTTTATCCCCGAACACCCCAGCACTAGTGGCATGGGGGCAGAAGCCGATGACTGGCCATCTCTCAAATTTTTGATAAACGGCCGCACAGAAAATAATATTTTAAATTCAACAAGCATTGCTTAAAGCGCCTATGAACAAGTTTTCAGCGCACAGGATAAAAAGGAGCGAGTTTATTCAAAAATTACATCCTTAGTACATTCATCTGCCACAAGGCAGGCACCCGCAAGAACATCCTTGTAGTAGTTCTCGGGCTTGCGATGCTCCTTCCCCGGCGGCGGCCTGTCCTTCACAAGCTTCTCACCGTCTAGCTTACCCCAGTGCACCTTTACACGGGCAAGGGCCCTATGGGCACCTTCGATGCAGACGGAGCGTTTGATGACCTCGAGCCTTGGACAAGCCTCCACCAGCCGCCGCACCAGCCCGAAGTAGCTCCCAGGCAGGGCCTCTCCGGGCCACAGCCGAACTATGAAGCCCTTCATGGCCTGTTCGGTCGCCTTGTGGAGTTCGACCAGCTGTTTCAGCTGGTCGCTCAAGGGCACAGGGTGTCCGGCCTCAGCATACTGATACCAGAACACCTTCTCCGTCGAGCTGCCCTCTTCAGCTCGGTAGAATGCGGCGGCATCGGATACGCTGCAGGGAAGATCTGCGAATGCCCCTGGAGAACTCCGGGTTCGGGTAAGTAACAAGTAGTTTACTTTTATATTTCTGCTTTGCATAAAGAATGCCTTACCCGCTGCTATCTTCTTCATATCCTCCAACTCTCGGATGGCCTTTTGGGCTTCGGCCTTGGCAGACTTGGCATTCTCAAGGGCCGTCGCGAGCTCAGACGCTTGGGTCTTGGACTCAAGCTCCAAACTCTCATGTTTTTTCATAAGAGCCTGAAGCTCTTGCTGCACCTCGCCGATCTGAGTCCCAAGTTTCTCTCGCTCGATGCGCTCCGCGGCCGTTTTCTTTTCGGCCTCGGACAGCGCCTGCTTGAGGGTCGCCACCTCAGTCGTGGCCCCTACAATAAGCAATACAATCCTGTTATTTTTTGCAATCACGCCTCTCTATAGGCACCTTTTTATAAGGTATTTCTTACCTTCTTTCTCCTTGAGCTGCCGCTTGGCATGGCCGAGCTCTTGCTCGGACCGCTCGAGCCCCTGCTTCAGGGTACCCACCTCCGCAGTCAGTGCGGCGGTGGCTAGCAGCGAAGCTTGCATACGCATATTTGACATTTTATTGTTAGACTCCTGCGAAATTTAATAGATCCTCTATTCGGCTTTTCTTTCCGAACGCCAAATAGAGCATCAGGGGCTACTGTCTATGCGGTAATATTTTTACATATTTTTACTTACCTCTAAGCCTGTTAGGAGGCTAGCGCAAGCTTCATTCAGCCTGCTCTTGGTGGACTGAACCTTCCGAAGCACCACACTCATAATAGTACGGTGCTCCTCATCGATGGAGGCACCTTCAAGCACCTCCAGCAGATTATCCGGCACCTCCGGCTGGACGGGGGCTGCCGGCTCAGGAGGCTGGCTCCTCCTCGAAGGAGTTCGCCTGCCGCGGTCCGAAATCGTTGAAGATTCCGGCACGGTGTCCGGCTTAAAGCCGGACATGGAGCCCTGGGGGGTCTTGTCCCCTTCACTCCTGGGGTCCGGGAGGTCGCCTTGCGGCCCCTCCAGGACCACCTCCTCCTGCCCCGGAGCTCGTTGCGACGCCACTTCGGCGTCATTCGCAGTGCGGGGTGAGACAGCGGGCGGAACAGAGTTCACGTCCGATGAATCCAGGGAGCCGCTCGACGACTCGTTGAGTTCGGCCCGGGGCGGGCTGCATGATTATATTCGACGATTGGGGAAAGCTGTGCAACAAAAGAAATATCATGAGTTACTCTAGTATCTGAACACTTACGATTTCGCCGGATGCCTGGCCCTGTCCAGCCACTCCTCTTCGCCCTCGTCGGCGTCGGGGGCGTAGTCCGGCGGAGGGGTTTTCCTCTTCTTAGACCCTTCGCCCCCCCCCCCCTCTGGGGCGGCCTTCCATTTCTTTCCTTCCCCCGCTGGAGGGGGAGAGGTTTCTTCTTCCTCCTCCTCGTTTTCACGGGAAGAGGGCATCTCGGACTCATCAGATGACAAGTCCGACAGCACCACGTTACGGGTACTCTTCCGGGTCCCCGTGGTCTTCTCCTTCTTGGCCTTCTTTTCCGGCACCACATAAGGCGCCGGAGCCAGCAGCTTCACTAGTAGAGCTGGGGCTGGATCTTCGGGCAGCGGAGCCGGACAGTTAATTGGTTCGGCTACCGCCCGCCAAGCCTGTCAAAGGTAAAGGAGTTTAGATCCCGCACAGAGTCAATCTATGAAAAAAGCTCAACATCATGTAAAAGGTGTAGATGGCATACCTTGCTAGCGTGACGCTGCAAGCTGTATCCGCGGTCCTCGGAAGCGGATGCGGGAGCCTCGGCGCCCTTGAATAACATCTTCCAGGCGTCCTTGTACGTTGTGTCGAAGAGCCCGCTGAGGGTTTGATGCTGCGCCAGGTCGAACTCCCACAGATTGAAATCCCGTTGTTGCCACGGGAGGATCCGGCGGACGAGCATAACCTGGATTATATTAACTAGCCGGACTGGCTTGTTTACCAGGGACCGGATGCATGTTTGCAATCCGGCTACCTCTTCCTCGTCGCCCCACGATAGGCCCGTCTCTTTCCAGGACACAAGCCGCGTGGGGGGTCCGGATCGGAACTCAGGGACTGCGGTCCATTCTGGATCGCGTGGCTCGGTGATATAAAACCACCCGGATTTCCATCCCTTTAGGGTCTCCACGAAAGAGCCCTCGAACCATAGGGCGTTGGCCATCTTGCCCGCCATGGCGCCTCCGCACTCTGCTTGGCTGTCGCTCACCACCTTGGGCTTGACGTTGAAAGTCTTGAGCCAGAGGCCGAAATGGGGGCGGACGCGCAGAAAGGCCTCACACACGACAATAAACACCGAGATGTTGAGGATGAAGTTCAGAGCCAGATCGTGGAAATCCAGGCCGTAGTAGAACATGAGCCCCCGGACAAATGGGTGGAGTGGAAAACCCAGTCCGTGGAGGAAGTGGAGGAGAAATACCACCCTCTCATGGGGCCTTGGGGTGGGGATAAGCTGCCCCTCCTCGGGAAGCCGGTGCGCGATGTCCTTGGACAGATACCCGGCCTTCCTTAGCTTCTTGATTTTGCCCTCCGTAACGGTGGAGACCATCCATTTGCCTCCCGCTCCGGACATTGCTGGAGAAGGTTGAGGTGAGAAGTGCGGGCTTGGGCGCTGGAGCTCGGGTGTGCAAGAGATGGGTAGGCAAGGGAGGAAGAAGGCGTAGGTAAATAGGGTGGATCCTTATCCCCTTATATAGGCGGATGCGGTTAGGCGTCCCCACCTGCCTGATAAAACTCGATTGCCTACCGAGCGCCGTGATAAATGGCGCGGTTGGGTTACCCACGTCCGTATTAATGAGAATCCCGTAAAAAGGGTACACGATCTCTGCTTCGACAAGACGTGCCAAGGAAACCGCCTCGCAAAACATGCTGAGGTGGGAAAGTAAAAACGATTCGAGTAAAGGACTTGGCTGTAGTGTGATGGTGCACTACAGAATACGTCAGCAGATTTGATTTGTGTTAATATTATTCTCTCTATGGCAATATGTGGAAACTTATTTTACAGAGCCGAACACTACTCTTGGTGATTACAATCTTCTATGAAGGACTTGGAGGAGGAACCCGCCTTGCAATGCCGAAGACAATTTGCACGCCGGACTCGTCGTCATTGAAGCCTGGTTCAGGGGCTACTGAGGGACTCCTGGATTAGGGGGTGTTCAGATAGCCGGACTATACCTTCAGCCGGACTCCTGGATTATGAAGATACAAGATTGAAGACTTCGTTCCGTGTCCGGATGGGACTTTCCTTAGCGTGGAAGGCAAGCTTGGCGATGCAATATTCAAGATCTCCTACCATTGTAACCAACTCTGTGTAACCCTAACCCTATCCGGTGTCTATATAAACCGGAGGGTTGTAGTTTGTAGGACAGAATCAACTCCATACACAACAATCATACCATAGGCTAGCTTCTAGGGTTTAGCCTCCTTGATCTCGTGGTAGATCTACTCCTGTACTACCCATATCATCAATATTAATCAAGCAGGAGTAGGGTTTTACCTCCATCGAGAGGGCCCGAACCTGGGTAAAACGAAGTGTCCCCTGTCTCCTGTTACCATCCGGCCTAGACGCACAGTCCGGGACCCCCTACTCGAGATCCACCGGTTTTGACACCGACAGGGAGGAAGAAGAATATCTCCGCATCAATCATAGAGACGGGTACTCTATGTACAACCCTCCCAGCTGGGTAGGTCTAAGGGAGTCCTGGATTATGGGGTCCTCAGACAGCCGGACTATATCCCTTGGTCGGACTGTTGGACTATGAAGATACAATATTGAAGACCTCGTCCCGTGTCCGGGTAGGACTCTCCTTTGCGTGGAAGGCAAGCTTGGTCGTTCAGATATGTAGATATCCACCCTTGTAACCGACTTTGTGTAACCCTAGCCCCTCCGGTGTCTATATAAACCGGAGGGATTTAGTCCATAGGACAACAACAATCATACCATAGACTAGCTTCTAGAGTTTAGCCTCTTCGATCTCGTGGTAGATCAACCCTTGTAATACTCATATCATCAAGATCAATCAAGTAGGAAGTAGGGTATTACCTCCATCGAGAGGGCCCGAACCTGGGTAAACATTGTGTCCCCCGCCTCCTGTTATCATCCGCCTTAGACGCATAGTTCGGGACCCCCTACCTGAGATCCGCTGGTTTTGACACCGACATTGGTGCTTCCATTGAGAGTTCCACTATGTTGTCATCATAAGGCTTGTTGGCTCCTTTGATCATCGGCAACGATGCGATCCAAGGTGAGGTTTTCCTCCCCGGACAGATCTTCGTATTCGGCAGCTTCGTACTGCGGGCCAACTCGCTCGGCCATTTGGAGCAGATCAAGAGCTACGCCCCTGGCCATCAGGTCAGGTTTGGAAGCTTGAACTATACCACCGACATCCGCGAAGACTTGATCTTCGATGGATTCGAACCCATGTCAGGTACGCCATGCAGTCACGATGAGCATGATTTAGCTCTGCCATCGGACAGTGTTCGGGAGATCACACCTGTAACTACTCCGGCCCTCAATCCGAAATAGATCGTGCTGTTCGAGGACGGGTGGATGGACCCCGCCACGTAGGCCGCACACTCAGCGGCGATAGAGCCGAATACTGACTACACCTCCTAAGAGACCTGTGTTGCAGACACTTGGATTCGTCCCCGGCCACAGGCTCCGAACCGCTCGCGTCCGTGCCCATACAATCTGATTGGGCACCGATCATGGAGTTCACCTCCGCGGATATCTTTCAGCACTCGCCCCTAGGCGGCGTGCTAAACTCATTACGGTCTCTCTCCTTGTCAGGAGACCCTTGGCTGAACTATGTCCGGCTCAAGTGGGAAGCTGACGACGAAGAAATTCGTTCCCCACCCACCACCCACTTAATAGCCACTGTCAATGACTTAACCGACATGCTTGATTTCGGCTTCGAAGACATAGACGGTATGGACGACGATGCGGGAAACAGACAGGAACCGTTGCCCGCAGGGCGCTGGACTGCCACTTAATCACATGATATATAGATGGTGGATACACCCCAAGAAAATGATGACGAGGAACGGGAGGAAGCAGCGAAGGACAATTCCCTCGTGAAGCAACCAAAGCGACGGCGTAAGTGCCGCTCCAAATCCCGCCCCGACAAAAACAGCAATAACAGTGCAAGAAAGAGTAACACCCCGGTCGACCCCAAAGGAGACAACGACCACATGAACCCAGCAGTGGAGCAGGGTGAACCAGCGAACGACGAACATAGTACGGAGCTACTATCGGGTCACGATGACCCCGACGGTAAAACTCATCAACCTGTCTCCGGAGACATGAATAGTCCGGACGACGATGAACACATCATCCCTGAAAGACACTTGGAACAAGAGAACCTTCATAAAAGGCTCATTGAAACCGCGCGGAGCCTGAAGAAGCAGAAGCAAAGGCTTAAGACCGCGCAGAATACGCTCAACAGCAGATGGAATAAAGTGCTTGACACGAAAGAAAAGTACGGCGGTAATCGCCACACAAAAAGCTATGCAAAGCGCAAGCTATTGCCTGAATTCGATGATGAGGCCTTAGAGCCCACTCAGCCGGAATATAAAACGGCCGATCAACCAGACCGGCCACCCCGTGGTCGCGACAGGGCGGCTAACGATGACGTACACAAGTCAGCACACGACCTATGTGAGGACCTACACAAAAAATCCGGTTTGACTAGGTCCATTTACGGACCTAGGAAGCGCGTTCCGGCACAGAATCGTCGTCGCCCAAATGACTATACTGACAGAATTATGGTTCGGAATCAAAACCGAACACTACAACCATCAGACACACCCAAATACAGGGGTGCCGCGCACCCCCTATGCTTCACCGACGAGGTACTGGATCATGAATTCCCGGAAGGATTCAAACCCGTGAATATAGAGTCATATGACGGAACAACAGACCCTGGGGTCTGGATTGACGATTTTATCCTTCACATCCACATGGCTCGTGGAGATGATCTCCACACCATCAAATACTTGCCCTCAAAGTTGAAAGGACCAGCTAGGCACTGGTTGAAAAGCCTCCCCAAAAACTCAATTGGAAGTTGGGAAGAGCTCGAGACGCTTTCTGGGCTAATTTTCAAGGGACCTATGTCCGACCTCCGGATGCAGATGGTTTAAGTCACATAATTCAACAACCTGGAGAGTCAGCCCGAAAGCTTTGGAACAGATTCCTAACTAAGAAGAATCAAATTGTCGATTGCCCGGAGCCGAAGCCTTAGCGGCTTTCAAACATAGTGTCCGGGACAAATGGCTTGCCAGACACCTCGGCCAGGAAAAACCAAGGACAATGGCAGCCCTAACAAGCCTTATGACCCGCTTTTGCGCGAGCGAGGATAGTTGGCTGGCCCGCAGCGGCACCAGCGACCCAAACACATCCGAAGTCAGGGATGGCAATGGAAAACCACGACGCAATAAAAGCAAGCGTCGAAGTAACAAAGACAGTCCAGACAACACAGCGGTAAACGCCGGATTCAGGGGCTCTCGACCCAGTCAACGGAAAAAGGCATTCAATGGCAGCAGAGATGGACCGTACAGCCTAAACAATATTCTGGACAGATAATGTCAGATTCACGGCACCTCCGATAAACCTGCAAATCACACCAAGCAGGCCGGCAAGCTAAACGTCGAACGCAAGGGGAGGGACACACCAAGTGAAGACGAGGATGAGCCTCACCAAAAAAACACTGGGGGATAGAAAAAATTCCCAGCAGAATTCAAAACAGTGAACATGATTCACATAATGAAGAGGAGGAGCACACACGCGCTCCGAGACATATGCACCGTAGAGCCCGTTACCCCCAAGTTCAACCCTTGGTCGGCCTACCCAATCACTTTTGATCGCGGGGATCACCCAACTAGTATCAGGCACGGAGGATCGGTTGCCTTGGTACTAGACCCAATAATTGACAGATACCATCTCACCCGAGTCCTTATGGATGGCGGCAGTAGTCTTAATCTGATATATCAAGACACAGTCCGCAAAATGGGGATAGACCCAACAAGAATCAGCCAAAGCAATACTACCTTTAAAGGAGTAGTACTAGGCCCAGAGGCCCGCTGCACGGGCTCTATAGTACTAGAGGTTGTATTCGGTTCTCCCAACAACTTCTGAAGCAAAGAATTAACCTTTGACATCACTCCATTCCGAAGCGGCTATCACGCACTACTCGGAAGAACAGCCTTCGCTCGTTTTAACGCAATACCGCATTACGCTTATCTTAAGCTCAAGATGCCCGATCCACGTGGCATCATCATAGTTAGCGGAAACTCAGAGCGTTCCTTACATGCGGAGGAATGTACGGCAACTTTCGCAGCCGAACACTGAATGACCCCTCCAACCAGAATAAATGATTGGTCGTCAAGACCGCGGACACGGCTAGACGAGTCCGGCACCCCCCTCGCTGTAACAGTTCAGATAAACCCGAGATTGGGTCGATGGATATACCCCCATAGGTGGAGCTAGGGGCTTCCCGCATGTAAAAAGGACTATAGTTCAATTTGACCTTACTTAGATTGAATTTCAATGGTCTATTAATAATAAACAATTTTCCGCACGTAGGCTTTCACCTGGGTTTTTTCTCTCTTGCAGATGACAATCGTGCTACACCCTTCGAGGACACGGCACAATGGAGACACGGGCGCAGACATGCAGCAGGGCCCCACTCAAAGGTTTCTTTTTAGATTAAGACCCTGTGTAAACCTTTCTCACTATCTCTTGTTGCTTTACGCCCTCTGGATACTTAACACAACCGAGAGGGATGCTGACGTTATTGGCATTTTTGCCACGTCAGACTAATGCACGTACCTGGAAATTCAGGGTTCATTATCAAGGGCTTTGCTCAGCCCGGTATATGTTGTAAAGTCCGAATACCTTAGGGAGTGTTCGGCGTTGCGAGTTTGGCCTTATATGCATCAGCTCCGAATCATGTCTTTGGTCAAATGTTGGGTCTGCCCGGCTCCCATGTTTTGCTACCTTACGTTCCGCTCTATCGGCTAAGGTGGCACCGGGAGAACTACTGCAATTGTGCCCTGGTTCATCTGGGTGAGCACCTTAGTAGAGAAAGCCGAAAACTAACTATCATGATAAAGCGCAAGACTGGTCAACCACTCGATGACTCAGCGGAATCTTCGCGATTCCTCCACATTAAAGAAGGACCATTTTCCCGATCATGTATGTATGCGCACCGTATTCCGATAAGCGTGGAGGTACCAGGGGCTATATAGTAGCCCCGCTGTCAAACTCCTATGGCTAAGTGAAAGTGTTAAAGCAATATAGTCCGATTGCCTTGTTCGCCGTGCTATCACCTCCTTCATGGACCAAGACGTTGGATCAAGTGTGAATACGTGCTTTTCCAAACACCCCCGCATTATGTGCGTGGGGGCTGAAGCCGACGACTGCAAACTTTAAGGTTATATGCATACATAAAACGGCCGCACAGGAGGCATCATAATACTTTCAGGCAAAAGTATAAACATAGCCTTTATAATTCAAAGAATATTGTTTTTACAATTGGGACACATGTCACTCGAACATGATACTCTTTGAGCACTGCGCCTCTATTAACCGAACGCCTTCTAGGACTTCTCCTAAATAGTGCTTGGTCAAGACCTGGCCTACGGCCGGACCATGGGTTGCGATAGCGGTAGCATCCATCTCTGCCCAGTATGTCTTAACACGGGCAAGAGCCATCCGCGCACCCTCTATGCACGCCGACCTCTTTACGGCATCGATACGCTGCATAGCACCATGGAATCGTTGCACTAAACCAAAATAACTATTCGGCTTTGGCCCTTCCAGCCAAAGATGATCCACGACAGACCTCATAGCAAGCCCGAACAACCTATGGAGCTCCACCCACTCGGCCATTTGCTCATTTAAGAGCAGCGGACGCGTCGGAGCACTGAACTGCGACCAGAACAACTTCTCTACTTCGTGATCTTCTTGATCTTTGAAAAACACAGTCGCATCAGCAGCACACATTGCCAAGTCCTCATACGCGTTTGCAGCACCCATAATCGATCCAGAGGGGCATACTTCAGATCTCTGAACTTCATCCGCAACAAAAAGGGCTTCCCAGCCATGATATCTCCGGCTTGACGGAGCTCCTCCTCTGTCGCTCTCATTTTAGAAAGGGTTTCCTTGGCTGCCTCCATGGCTCTCTTCAGGTTAGCCGCTCTCACTTGGCTTTCCTTTTCAAGAAGCTCATATCGGCCGGCGGCATCTTTCAGCTCAACAGCCATCTTGGCTATTTTATCTTTGCTCTTGCGATGAGCAGCATGTTCGGCTCTTAAGTCTTCGGCCGCCTTTAGGGCGGCCGCATCACTTCTCCTGGCTTGTTCCTTGGCTAGGGCAAGTTCCGCTCGAAGGGTCTCCATGGCGGCAGCTCCATCTGCAGTCATGGCATACATTAGATACTAGCATCATGCTCCTCTTAATATCTGTTGACCACCCGAAAATACATACCCTGTGCCTCATCAAGCCACTTGTTCACAAGCGCAATGTCGGCATCTGCCGCATCAAGTTGCCATCTTAGTCCGGCAAGCTCGGCAGTCCGGCCAGCCACCAGACCGTCAGCCGCCTGCATAGGATAGAAGCGTGATCATTACCTGGGATTATGATTCTCTGTTTGCTGCCTCTCGATAGCAACCAGAGTCTCAGGGGCTACTATCGGTATAGAGCACACCTAGCGAGTGCGGTACCGTCAAAAATTTATATATTACTTTGCGTACCTCAAAGCCTCTTAGCAGGCTCGCAAAAGCTTCATGCAACCCACTTTTGGCGGATGAGATCCTCTCGATCACAGTACCCATTAAGGTACGATGCTCCTCTGAGATTGCCGCTTGCTCCAAAAGATTTATCAGTGCGTCCGGTTGCGCACCGGACAATCCCAGACTCTTTATGTCGCTCCCCTTAGGAGTCGAATACTCCGGACTTTGGCTAGCCGAAGGGATACCTTCTGGCCTTGGCGGATCAGGAGAAATCCTCTGTCATGACACCTCAGGGTCATCTGCCCCAGGAGACGGGGAGACAAGGGGAGGCATTTCGCTCTCCATCATCTCCGGAAGAATATCCCCCGAAGACGAACTCTGTCGGGAAGGGCTACGATCCGGACTGCAAGACATATGTCTCGGTTATTGTCCATGGAGATAAGGCAAAATATATTTACCAAAAGTACTTTTGTGCACTTACAACTCGATGGAGGGCTGACCCCCTTGCGGGCACTGGGCGGCAAGGACGCCCTCCAAGGCAGGGCCTCCTGGCGAGGGTTTCTTCTCTCGTTTGGAAACCTTTGTTTCCAAGTCTTCAGGAGCGGTCCTTTTCCTTCCTTGGGAAGAGGGAATTTTGGATTCTTCTCCCCAATTATCCTCCTTCGTGGAGGTACTAACTCCCTGGTTTGGATGAGTAATACGTGAGGCTCGCTTTCGGCTTGTTCGTCTCTCCTTTTATCTTCCCCCGAGGGCACTTGATAAGGTGCGTACTCCAGCATCCTGGCTAGTACAGGATCTGACGAGGCCTCGGGAAGGGGGGCCAAACACCTGATCATCTTTGCCTTTCTTACCCAGTCCTGGCCAAGAGCAATTCTTTCAGAATTATGTTACGACAAATGAAAAGACAGTGTGTTCGGTCACGGAAATACTTACCTGGGTATCTGGACGATTGCAGTTGAGACCCGCATCCTCGGTGGTGTCCGGACACTTTATTCGTGATCTGAAGAACAATTTATACATCTCTTTGAGCGTCCCGCCAAAGAACTGCTGAATAGTTCACGGTCCTTCTGGGTTGAACTCCCACATACGAAGAGATCGACATTGGCATGGCAGGACCCGACGAACTAGCATAACTTGCATTACTTTGACGAGACCGACGTCCCTCTTGAGGAGATCTCGGATGCGACTTTGCAATGTCGGCATGTCATTAACTGGCCCCCAGTCTAGCCCCTTGTTAACCCATGACGCCAGTTGTGGTGGGGGGCCGAACGGAAGGCGGGGGCAGCCACCCACTTAGTACTTCGGGGAGCTGTGATGTAAAACCACTCCTGCTGCCATAAGTTCGATATCTCTGGGAAGTAACCCTTTGGCCATGGGGCATCGATGCCTTTGCTTATTGTGGCACATCGGCATTCTGCGTGTCGCCCATCGATCATCTTCAACTTCACATTGAAGGTCTTGAGCCATAAGCCGAAGTGTGGGGTGATGCGGAGGAAGGGCTCACATACGATGATAAACGACGAGATGTGAAGCATGGAATCCGGAGCTAAACCGTGGAAGTCGAGCCCATAATAGAACATGAGCCCTCTGACGAAGAGATCAAGACTAAAGCCTAGCCCTCGGAGGAAGTGGGAAACAAATACGACACTCTCGTTGGGTTCGGGAGTGGGGATGACCTGTCCTCAGGCAGGCAGCCTGTGCAAGATTTTGGCGGTCAGATACCTGGCCTCCCTTAGCTTCTTGATGTCCTCCTCTGTGACAGAGGAATCCGTGCACTGGCCCTGAAGGTTGGATCCGGACATGATTGAAGGTCTGAAGCGCTTCGCCTGAGCCTAGGTGTTGGAACTCGAGGTGGGGAAGGGAGGGATTGAGCGCGATAAGAAAAGGTCAGGCTTTGGCCCCATTATAAAGAGGGCGACTATCAAGCGTCCTTCGCGTGGCTGTTTGGAACTTGCCTAAAATCGAGGATTTGTAGTAACGAGCACGATTGGGTTACCCACACCCATATTGATGAGAATCCCGTGATAAGGGGACACGATCTCTGCTTCGACAAGACGTGCCAATAAAACCGCCTCGCAACACGTGCAGTGGCTGGTTGGGAAAAACGGGTCAAATAATGACCAAGGCCAGGGCGTGATGTCACATTATGAAAAGTTGTCAGCAGATTAGATTTGTGGAAATATTATACTCTCTATGGTGGTATGTGGAATTTGTTTTGCAGAGCCGGACACTATCCTTGTGTTCAAAATCTTCTATGGAGTATTCGGAGGAGGAACCCGCCTTGCAATGCCGAAGACAATCTGCGCGCCGGACTTATCATCATTGAAGCCTGGTTCAGGGGCTACTGAAGGAGTCCTGGATTAGGGGGTCCTCGGACAGCTGGACTATATCCCTTGGACGGATTGTTGGACTATGAAGATACAAGATTGGAGACTTCGTCCCGTGTCCGGGTGGAACTCTCCTTTGCATGGAAGGCAAGCTTGGCCATTCGGATATGTAGATCTCCTCCCTTGTAACCGACTTTGTGTAACCCTAGCCCCTCTGGTGTCTATATAAACCAGAGGGTTTTAGTCCGTAGGATAACAACAATCATACCATAGGCTAGCTTATAGGGTTTAGCTTCTTCGATCTCGTGGTAGATCAACTCTTGTAATACTCATATCATCAAGATCAATCAAGCAGGAAGTAGGGTATTACCTCCATCGAGAGGGCCCAAAACTGGGTAAACATTGTGTCCCCCGCCTCCTGTTACCATCCGCCTTAGACGCACAGTTCGGGACCCCCTACCCGAGATCCGCCGGTTTTGACACCGACAAGGTCCTAGCCCCTTTGCTTTTATTCACTCCACTCTCCTGGCCATCTTTAACAAATTCCCAATCCGTCTGTTCTGAAACAGCACAGGCGGAAGGTAACCGAGGGGCTTAATAGCCCTGCCCCACAGCCGGAGAACCGCAATTGGGAGCTTGATCCTGGGTTCGAAGAGGACCCGGATATATTCGTGGTACTCGCGGAAGGGGTGTTTTACCAGGCGAGCTATGACGGCACAGAAGTGGCCATCGTTGCCAATTATCCTGGTCTTCTTCCAGCTTCCCACATAAGTAATCAGGAGAAATCTGAAGGAAATATGCCCTAGAGGCAATAATAAAGTTATTATTGATTTTCTTATATCATGATAAATGTTTATTATTCATGCAAGAATTGTATTAACCGGAAACATAATACTTGTGTGAATACAACATAGACAAACAGAGTGTCACTAGTATGCCTCTACTTGACTAGCTCGTTGATCAAAGATGGTTATGTTTCCTAGCCATTGACATGAGTTGTCATTTGATTAATGGGATCACATCATTAGGAGAATGATGTGATTAACTTGACCCATTCTGTTAGCTTAGCACTCGATCGTTTAGTATGTTGCTATTGCTTTCTTCATGACTTATACATGTTCCTATGACTATGAGATTATGCAACTCCCGTTTACCGAAGGAATGCTTTGTGTGCTACCGAACGTCACAACATAACTAGGTGATTATAAAGGTGCTCTACAGGTGTCTCCGAAGGTACTTGTTGGGTTGGCGTATTTCGAGATTAGGATTTGCCACTCCGATTGTCGGAGAGGTATCTCTGGGCCCTCTCGGTAATGCACATCACTTAAGCCTTGCAAGCATTGCAACTAATGAGTTAGGTGCGGGATAATGTATTACAGAACGAGTAAAGAGACTTGCCAGTAACGAGATTGAACTAGGTATTGAGATACCGACGATCGAATCTCGGGCAAGTAACATACCGATGACAAAGGGAACAACGCATGTTGTTATGCGGTTTGACCGATAAAGATCTTCGTAGAATATGTAGGAGCCAATATGAGCATCCAGTTTCCGCTATTGGTTATTGACCGGAGACGTGTCTCGGTCATGTCTACATAGTTCTCAAACCCGTAGGGTCCACACGCTTAAAGTTCGACGACGGTTATATTATGAGTTTATGTGTTTTGATGTACCAAAGGTAGTTCGGTGTCCCGGATGAGATCGGGGACATGATGAGGAGTCTCGAAATGGTCGAGACGTAAAGATCGATATATTGGACGACTATATTCGGACATCGGAAAGGTTCCGAATGATTCGGGTATTTATCGGAGTACTGGGGAGTTATGGGAATTCGCCGGGGAGTGTATGGGCCTTATTGGGCTTTAGGGGAAAGAGAGAGAGGCAGGTCGAGCGCCCCCCAAGGCCGAGTCCGAATTGGACTAGGGGGAAGGCTGCGCCCCCTCCTTCCTTCTCTTCTCGTTTCCCTTTCCTTCTCTCCTACTCCTACTACTTGGAAGGGCTCCTGGTTCTACTAGGAAAGGGGGAATCCTACTCCCGGTGCGAGTAGGACTCCCCTAGGGCGCGCCATAGAGAGGGCCGGCCCCTCCACTCCGTTATATACGTGGCCAGGGGGCACCCCATAGACACAACAATTGACCTGTTGATCTTTTAGCCGTGTGCGGTGCCCCCCTCCACCATAGTCCAGCTCGATAATATTGTAGCGGTGCTTAGGTGAAGCCCTGCATCGGTAGAACATCATCATCGTCACCACACCGTCGTGCTGACGAAACTCTCCCTCAACACTCGGTTGGATCAGAGTTCGAGGGACGTCATCGGGCTGAACATGTGCTGAACTCGGAGGTGCCGTGCGTTCGGTACTTGATTGGTCGGATCATGAAGACGTATGACTACATCAACCGCATTGTGCTAACGCTTCCGCTTTCGGTCTACGAGGGTACGTGGAAAACACTCTCCCCTCTCGTTGCTATGCATCACCATGATCTTGCGTGTGCGTAGGAAATCTTTTGAAATTACTACTTTCCCCAACAGTGGCATCAGAGCCTGGTTTAATGCGTTGATGTTATATGCACGAGTAGAACATAAGTGAGTTGTGGGCGATATAAGTCATACTGCTTACCAGCATGTCATACTTTGGTTCGGCGATATTGTTGGATGAAGCGGCCCGGACCGACATTACGCGTATGCTTACGCGAGACTGGTTCTACCGACGTGCTTTGCACATAGGTGGCTGGCGGGTGTCAGTTTCTCCAACTTTAGTTGAACCGAGTGTGGCTACGCCCGGTCCTTGCGAAGGTTAAAACAGCATCAACTTGACAAACTATCGTTGTGGTTTTTGATGCGTAGGTAAGAACGGTTCTTGCTAAGCCTGTAGCAGCCACGTAAAACTTGCAACAACAAAGTAGAGGACGTCTAACTTGTTTTTGCAGGGCATGTTGTGATATGATATGGTCAAGACATGATGCTAAATTTTATTGTATGAGATGATCATGTTTTGTAACCGAGTTATCGGCAACTGGCAGGAGCCATATGGTTGTCGCTTTATTGTATGCAATGCAATCGCCCTATAATTGCTTTACTTTATCACTAAGCGGTAGCGATAGTCGTAGAAGCAATAGTTTTTGAGACGACAACGATGCTGCGATGGAGATCAAGGTGTCGCGCCGGTGACGATGGTGATCATGATGGTGCTTCAGAGATGGAGATCACAAGCACAAGATGATGATGGCCATATCATATCACTTATATTCATTGCATGTGATGTTTATATTTTATGCATCTTATTTTGCTTTGATTGACGGTAGCATTATAAGATGATCTCTCACTAAATTTCAAGATAAAAGTGTTCTCCCTGAGTATGCACCATTGCCAAAGTTCATCGTGCCCAGACACCACGTGATGATCGGTTGTGATAAGCTCTACGTCCATCTACAACGGGCGCAAGCCAGTTTTGCACACGCAGAATACTCAAGTTAAACTTGACGAGCCTAGCATATGCAGATATGGCCTCGGAACACTGAGACCGAAAGGTCGAGCGTGAATCATATAGTAGATATGATCAACATAGTGATGTTCACCATTGAAAACTACTCCATTTCACGTGATGATCGGTTATGGCTTAGTTGATTTGGATCACGTGATCACTTAGATGATTAGAGGGATGTCTATCTAAGTGGGAGTTCTTAAGTAATATGATTAATTGAACTTAAATTTATCATGAACTAAGTACCTGATAGTATCTTGCTTGTCTATGTTGATTGTAGATAGATGGCCCGTGCTGTTGTTCCATTGAATTTTAATGCGTTCCTTGAGAAAGCAAAGTTGAAAGATGATGGTAGCAATTACACGGACTGGGTCCGTAACTTTAGGATTATCCTCATTGCTACACAGAAGAGTTACGTCCTGGAAGCACCGCTAGGTGTACCACCTGCGCTAGCAACTGCAGACATTGTGAATGCCTGGCAGTCACATGTTGATGACTACTCGAAGTTCAGTGTGCCATAGAACCGGGACTTCAACGACGTTTTGAACGTCATGGAGATGTTCCAGGAATTGAAGTTAATATTTCAAAAGAATGCTCGGATTGAGAGATATGAAGTCTCCAATAAGTTCTACAGCTGCAAGATGGAGGAGAATAGTTCTGTCAGTGAGCATATACTCAAGATGTCTGGGTACTGCAATCACTTAATTCAAGTGGGAGTTAATCTTCCGGATGATAGCGTCATTGACAGAATTCTTCAATCACTTCCACCAAGCTACAAGAGCTTCCTGATGAACTATAACATGCAAGGGATGGATAAGACGATTCCCGAGCTCTTCGCAATGCTAAAGGCTGCGGAGGTAGAAATCAAGAAGGAGCATCAAGTGTTGATGGTCAATAAGACCACCAGTTTCAAGAAAAAGGGCAAAGGGGAGAAGAAGGGGAACTTCAAGAAGAACAGCAAGCAAGTTGTTGCTCAAGAGAAGAAACCCAAGTTTGGACCTAAGTCTGAGACTGAGTGCTTCTACTGCAAGCAGACTGGTCACTAGAAGCAGAACTGCCCCAAGTATTTGGCAGATAAGAAGGATGGCAACGTGAACAAAGGTATATGTGATATACATATGTGTACCTTACCAGAGCTCGCAGTAGCAGCTGGGTATTTGATACTGGTTCTATTGCTAATATTTGCAACTCGAAACAGGGACTACAGATTAAGCAGAAACTGGCTAAGGACGAGGTGACGATGCGCATGGGAAATGGTTCCAAAGTTGATGTGATCACCATCGACACGCTGCCTCTACATCTACCTTCGAGATTAATATTAGACCTAAGTAATTGTTATTTGGTGCCAGCGTTGAGCATGAACATTATATCTGGATCTTGTTTGATGCAAGACGGTTATTCATTTAAATCAGAGAATAATGGTTGTTCTATTTATATGAATAATATCTTTTATGGTCATGCACCCTAGAAGAGTGGTCTATTTTTGATGAATCTTGATAGTAGTAATACACATATTCATAATGTTGAAGCCAAAAGATGCAGAGTTGATAATGATAGTGCAACTTAGTTGTGGCATTGCCGTTTGGGTCATATTGGTGTAAAGCGCATGAAGAAACTCCATATTGATGGACTTTTGGAATCACTTGATTATGAATCACTTGGTACTTGCGAACCATACCTCATGGGCAAGATGACTAAAACGCCATTCTCCGGAACTATGGAGCGAGCAACTGATTTGTTGGAGATCATACATACTGATGTATGTGGTCCAATGAATGTTGAGGCTCGCGGCGGGTATCGTTATTTTCTCACCTTCACATATGATTTAAGCAGATATGAGTTTATCTAATTAATGAAACATAAGTCTGAAACATTTGAAAAGTTCAAAGAATTTCAGAGTGAGGTTGAAAATCATCATAACAAGAAAATAAAGTTTCTACGATCTGATCGTGGAGGAGAATATTTGATTTACGAGTTTGGTCTACATTTGAAATAAGTAGTTTCGCAACTCACGCCACCCGGAACACCACAGTGTAATGGTGTGTTCGAACGTCGTAATCGTACTTTACTAGATATAGTACGATCTATGATGTCTCTTACTGATTTACCGCTATCATTTTGGGGTTATGCTTTAGAGACAGCTGCATTCATGTTAAATAGGGAACCATCAAAATCCGTTGAGACGACGCCTTATGAACTGTGGTTTGGCAAGAAACCAAAGTTGTCGTTTCTTAAAGTTTGGGGCTACGATGCTTATGTGAAAAAGCTTCAACCTGATAAGCTCGAACCCAAATCAGAGAAATGTGTCTTCATAGGATACCCAAAGGAGACTGTTGGGTACACCTTCTATCACAGATCCGAAGGCGAGACATTCGTTACTAAGAATGGATCCTTTCTAGAGAAGGAGTTTCTCTCGAAAGAAGTGAGTGGGAGGAAAGTAGAACTTGATGAGGTAACTATACCTGCTCCCTTATTGGAAAGTAGTTCATCACAGAAACCGGTTCCTGTGACGCCTACACCAATTAGTGAGGAAGTTAATGATGATGATCATGGAACTTCAGATCAAGTTGTTACTGAACCTCGTAGGTCAACCAGAGTAAGATCCGCACCAGAGTGGTACGGTAACCCTGTTCTGGAGGTTATGTTACTAGACCATGACGAACCTACGAACTATGAAGAAGCAATGGTGAGCCCAGATTCCGCAAAATGGCTTGAGGCCATGAAATCTGAGATGGGATCCATGTATGAGAACAATGTGTGGACTTTGGTTGACTTGCCTGATGATCGGCAAGCCATTGAGAATAAATGGATCTTCAAGAAGAAGACTGATGCTGACGGTAATGTTACTATCTATAAAGCTCGACTTGTTGCGAAAGGTTTTCGACAAGTTCAAGGGATTGACTACGATGAGACCTTCTCACCCGTAGCGATGCTTAAGTCTGTCCGAATCATGTTAGCAATTGCCACATTTTATGATTATGAAATTTGGCAAATGGATGTAAAAACTGCATTCCTGAATGGATTTCTGGAAGAAGAGTTGTATATGATGCAACCAGAAGGTTTTGTCGATCCAAAAGGAACTAACAAAGTGTGCAAGCTCTAGCGATCCATTTATGGAATGGTGCAAGCCTCTCAGAGTTGGAAGAAATGCTTTGATAGTGTGATCAAAGCATTTGGTTTTGAACAGACTTTTGGAGAAGCATGTATTTACAAGAAAGTGAGTGGGAGCTCTGTAGCATTTCTGATATTATATGTGGATGACATATTGTTGATTGGAAATGATATAGAATTTCTGGATAGCATAAAGGGATACTTGAATAAGAGTTTTTCAATGAAAGACCTCGGTGAAGCTACATATATATTGGGCATCAAGATCTATAGAGATAGATCAAGATGCTTAATTGGACTTTCACAAAGCACATACCTTGACAAAGTTTTGAAGAAGTTCAAAATGGATCAAGCAAAGAAAGGGTTCTTGCCTGTGTTACAAGGTGTGAAGTTGAGTAAGACTCAATGCCCGACCACTGCAGAAGATAGAGAGAAGATGAAATATGTTCCCTATGCTTCAGCCATAGGCTCTATCATGTATGCAATGCTGTGTACCAGACCTGATGTGCACCTTGCTATAAGCTTAGCAAGGAGGTACCAAAGTAATCCAGGAGTGGATCACTGGACAGCAGTCAAGAACATCCTGAAATACCTGAAAAGGACTAAGGATATGTTTCTTGTTTATGGAGGTGACAAAGAGCTCATCGTTAATGGTTACGTTGATGCAAGCTTTGACACTAATCCAGACGATTCTAAATTGCAAACTGGATACGTGTTTACATTGAACGGTGGAGCTGTCAGTTGGTGCAGTTCTAAACAAAGCCTCGTGGCAGGATCTACGTGTGAAGCGGAGTACATAGCTGCTTCGGAAGCAGCAAATGAAGGAGTCTGGATGAAGGAGTTCATATCCGATCTAGGTGTCATACCTAGTGCATCGGGTCTAATGAAAATATTTTGTAACAATACTAGTGCAATTGCCTTAGCAAAGGAATCCAGATTTCACAAGAGAACCAAGCACATCAAGAGATGCTTAAACTCCATCCGGGGTCTAGTCCAGGTGGGAGACATAGAAATTTGCAAGATACATATGGATCTGAATGTTGCAGACCCGTTGACTAAGCCTCTTCCACGAGCAAAACAGGATCAGCACCAAGGCTCCATGGGTGTTAGAATCATTACTGTGTAATCTAGATTATTGGCTCTAGTGCAAGTGGGAGACTGAAGGAAATATGCCCTAGAGGCAATAATAAAGTTATTATTTATTTCTTATATCATGATGAATGTTTATTATTCATGCTAGAATTGTATTAACCGTAAATATAATACTTGTGTGAATACATAGACAAACAGAGTGTCACTAGTATGCCTCTACTTGACTAGCTCGTTGATCAAAGATGGTTATGTTTCCTAGCCATTGACATGAGTTGTCATTTGATTAACGGGATCACATCATTAGGAGAATGATGTGATTGACTTGACCCATTCTGTTAGCTTAGCACTCGATCGTTTAGTATGTTGCTATTTCTTTCTTCATGACTTATACATGTTCCTATGACTATGAGATTATGCAACTCCCGTTTACCGGAGCAACGCTTTGTGTGCTACCAAACGTCATAACGTAACTGGGTGATTATAAAGGTCCTCTACAGGTGTCTCTGAAGGTACTTGTTGGATTGGCCTATTTCGAGATTAGGGTTTGTCACTCCGATTGTTGGAGAGGCATCTTTGGGCCCTCTCGGTAATGCACATCACCTAAGCCTTGCAAGCATTGCAACTAATGAGTTAGTTGCGGGATGATGTATTACAGAACGAGTAAAGAGACTTGCCGGTAACGAGATTGAACTAGGTATTGAGATATCGACGATTGAATCTCGGTCTAGTAACATACGGATGACAAAGGGAACAACGTATGTTGTTATGCGGTTTGACGGATAAAGATCTTCGTAGAATATGTAGGAGCCAATATGAGCATCCAAGTTCCGCTATTGGTTATTGACCGGAGACGTGTCTCGGTCATGTCTACATAGTTCTCGAACCCGTAGGGTCCGCACGCTTAAAGTTCGATGACAGTTATATTATGAGTTTATGTGTTTTGATGTACCGAAGCTATTTCGAAGTCCCGGATGAGATCGGGGACATGACGAGGAGTCTCAAAATGGTCGAGATGTAAAGATCGATATATTGGACGACTATATTCGGACATCGGAAAGGTTCCGAGTGATTCAGGTATTTATCGGAGTACCGGGGAGTTACAAGAATTCGCTGGGAGTGTATGGGCCTTATTGGGCTTTAGGGGAAAGAGAGAGAGGCAGGCCGTCGCCCCCCAAGGCCTAGTCCGAATTGGACTAGGGGGAAGGGCTTTGCCCCCTCCTTCCTTCTCTTCTTTTTGCCCTTTCCTTCTCTCCTACTCCTACTACTTGGAAGGGCTCCTAGTTCTACTAGGAAAGGGGGAATCCTACTCTCGGTGGGAGTAGGACTCCCCTAGGGCCCGCCATAGAGAGGGCCAGGCCCTCCCCTCCTCCACTCCTTTATATACGTGGCCAGGGGGCACCCCATAGACACAACAATTGATCTGTTGATCTTTTAGCCGTGTGTGGTGCCCCCCTCCACCATAGTCCACCTCGATAATACTGTAGCGGTGCTTAGGCGAAGCCCTGCGTCAGTAGAACATCATCGTCATCATGCCGTCGTGCTGACGAAACTATCCCTCAACACTCGGCTGTATAGGAGTTCGAGGGACGTCATCGGGCTGAACGTGTGCTGAACTCGGAGGTGCCGTGTGTTCGGTACTTGATCGGTCGGATCGTGAAGACGTATGACTACATCAACCGCGTTGTGCTAACGCTTCCGCTTTCGGTCTACGAGGGTACGTGGACAACACTCTCCCCTCTCATTGCTATGCATCACCATGATCTTGCGTGTGCGTAGGAAATTTTTTGAAATTACTACGTTCCCCAACAAAATCCCCCTCAAAAGAGTTTCCTCGCACTGCCTCACCCACCGCACTGTCTCATGCTTCAAAGGGGAGGCGTTCGGCACATCAGGCTACGCCGGGGATGACTCCAAGAAGAGTGGCTCCCGCCCTGAGCAAGGCCTCGAAAAGGAAGGTCGGTGAAGACAAGGCCGGCCCTTCATCGGACAGGTATGGGTTTGGAGGTATGCTTTGGCAGTCGTACCCAATCGTGACTGTTATGTTGGTCATGTATCAGGAAAAAGGTTCGTCGGACTATGTCCGGTGATTCGGCCGTCCGCACTCCCAACAACCGGGATTTAGATCCCACCGGAGAGGCGGGGGCCGCTATGGGGCCAACGCCAGACTGTCCTTCGGACGAGGGTTCGGAAGACATGTCCGTTACCAACTCGGAAGTAGAGAGCGCCATGAATCATCGGCGCTGAAGGGCTATCTTACAAGACCCCAAGCTCTCGGTAGAGGCATTCAAAGCCTTCAGCTCAGCTGACGCATCTATCCGAGCTGCTCGAGATGGGCTTAGAAAAGCCACAAAGCAACATTTGACAAATGTGCAGGTAAGTTTTTCTTTGTGCGAAAAGGATGACCATATGCCCGTAGCCCCCAAGACTGAAAGCAGTTGGTAGAACTGATTTAAGGATCATTGTATAACCAGGTCCTTACAGAGAAGAATGGTCTGCTAGCCCAAGAGTTGTTGCAGTGTCGGGCGCAGCTAAATGCTGCTGCCGTCGAACTGGAAAACTTCAAGAAGGCGTCTTCTGGTAACATTCCCCTCCATTGAGGAACAATAATTGTATACCAATTATGCTAATATTGTTGCTGATCGCATAATAGGATCGCCCGATCAACTTGAAGAGAAGTTGAAGATCACCCAAAAGGGAGAAAAATAGGCGAAAAAGTTACACGCCGCAGGAGAGCGTGTGCTGGCCCGAGTCAGAGGGGAGAAAAACAAGCTACAGGATTCCAACGCTACATTGGGTGAAGAATTGAAAGATGTACGAGCCCAGCTAGCCGACTCCATGAAGGAGAAAAAGAAGCTGCGGGGCAGCATATTTAGTATGTGTCTGAACTATGTTTAAAGTGGTTCGGAGATAAATGGAACTAATATAGTTATGATTGCAGGTATATTTATGGGTCGTCCTGAAGAGGAGGTGTCCGGATCATCAAGTGATCTACGGCAAGGGCTATCACAAGTGCATGAACGGGCTCGGCTGGTGATGCGGAGTGTCGCCAAGGCCCTATGGCCATCTGCCTCCCCTCCAAGAAGTATGGAGGGGCATGTAGGGCTGTTCAAAGGAGCGCGGCGGCGTATCCGACAATGGAAGATATCAGCCTGCCGAGAGGGTGCGCGAGAGGCCTGGGCTATGGTGAACACGCGATATACCAAGCTGAATCCTAATCACACGGCTCATGTCAGACCGCTAGGGTCGAATGGGGAAGCAATTCCCGTTAGTTTAGTATTGTTGGGTAACGCAGTAATTTCAAAAATTTCCTACGCACACACAGGATCATGTGATGCATAGCAATGAGAGGGGAGAGTGTTGTCCATGTACCCTCGTAGACCGAAAGCAGAAGCGTTAGCACAACGCGGATGATGTAGTTGTACGTCTTCACGATCCGACCGATCCAAGTACCGAACGTACGACACATGCGAGATCAGCACACGTTCAGCTCGATGACGTCCCGCGAACTCCGATCCAGCAGAGCTTCACAGGAGAGTTCTGTCAGCACGACGGCGTGATGACGTTGATGATGTTGCTACCGACGCAGGGCTTCGCCTAAGCACTGCTACGATATGATCGAGGTGGTATATGGTGGAGGGGGCACTGCACACGACTAAGAGATCAAGAGATCAATTGTTGTGTCTAGAGGTGCCCCCCATCCCCTGTATATAAAGGACCAGGGGGAGGAGGCAGCCGGCCAGGGGAGGGCGCGCCAGGGAAGAGTCCTACTCCCACCAGGAGTAGGACTCCCTCTTTTCCTAGTTGGAGTAGGAGGGGGAAAAGAAGGGAAGGAGAGAGGAGGAAGGAAATGGGGGCGCCGCCCCCCCCCCCTCCTTGTCCAATTCGGACTAGAGGGGGAGGGGGCGCGCGGCTTGCACTAGCCGTCCCCCCTCTTCTCCACTAAGGCCCATCTTGGCCCATTAAACTCGCCGGGGGGTTCCGGTAACCCCCCAGTACTCCGGTATATATCCGAAACTCCTCGAAACAATTCTGGTGTCCGAACACAGTTGTCCAATATATCGATCTTTATGTCTCGACCATTTCGAGACTCCTCGTCATGTCCGTGATCATATCTGGGACTCTGAACTACCTTCGGCACATCAAAACACAAAAACTCATAATACAATCGTCACTGAAACTTTAAGTGTGCGGACCCTACGGGTTCGAGAACTATGTATACATGACCGAGACACGTCTCCGACCAATAACCAATAGCGGAAGCTGGATGCTCATATTGGCTCCCACATATTCTATGAAGATCTTTATCGGTCAAACCGCATAACAACATACGTTGTTCCTTTTGTCATCGGTATGTTACTTGCCCGAGATTCCATCGTCGGTATCTCAATACCTAGTTCAATCTCGTTACTGGCAAGTCCCTTTACTCGTTCTGTAACACATCATCTTGTAACTAACTCATTATTTACAATGCTTGCAAGGCTTATAGTGATGTGCATTACTGAGTGGGCCTAGAGATACATCTCTGACAATTGGAGTGACAAATCCTAATCTCGAAATACACCAACCCAACAAGTACCTTCGGAGACACCTGTAGAGCACCTTTATAATCACCCAGTTACGTTGTGACGTTTGGTAGCACACAAAGTGTTCCTCCGGTAAATGGGAGTTGCATAATCTCATAGTCATTGGAACATGTATAAGTCATGAAGAAAGCGATAGTAACATACTAAACGGAATGGGTCAAGTCAATCACATCATTCTCCTAATGATGTGATCCCGTTAATCAAATGACAACTCATGTCCATGGCTAGGAAACTCAACCATCTTCGATGAACGAGCTAGTCAAGTAGAGGCATACTAGTGACACTCTATTTGTCTATGTATTCACACATGTATTATGTTTCCGGTTAATACAATTCTAGCATGAATAATAAACATTTGTCATGAAATAAGGAAATAAATAGTTACTTTATTATTGCCTCTAGGGTATATTTCCTTTAGTCTCCCACTTGCACTAGAGTCAATAATCTAGATCACATCACCATGCGATTTAACATCAATAGTTCATGTCACCATGTGATTAACACCCATAGTTCACATCGTCATGTGACCAACACCCAAAGGGTTTACTAGAGTCAATAATCTAGTTCACATCGCTATGTGATTAACACCCAAAGAGTACTAAGGTGTGATCATGTTTTGCTTGTGAGAGAAGTTTAGTCAATGGGTCTGCCATATTCAGATCTGTATGTATTTTGCAAATTTCTATGTCAACAATGCTCTGCATGGAGCCACTCGAGCTAATTGCTCCCACTTTAAATATATGTATCTAGATTGAGACTTAGAGTCATCCAGATCGGTGTCAAAGCTTGCATCGACATAACTCTTTACGACAAACCTTTTTTCACCTCCATAATCAAGAAACATATCCTTATTCCACTAAGGATAATTTTGACCGATGTCCAGTGATCTACTCCTAGATCACTATTGTACTCCCTTGCCAAAATCAGTGTAGGGTATACAATAGATCTGGTACACAGCATGGCATACTTTATAGAACCTATGGTTGAGGCATAGGGAATGACTTTCATTCTCTTTCTATCTTCTGATGTGGTCGGCTTTTGAGTCTTACTCAACTTCACACATTGTAACACAGGCAAGAACCCTTTCTTTGCCTGATCCATTTGGAACTTCTTCAAAACTTTGTCAAGGTATGTGCTTTGTGAAAGTCCAATCAAGCATCTTGATCTATCTCTATAGATCTTGATGCCCAATATGTAAGCAGCTTCATCGAGGTCTTTCATTGAAAAACTCTTATTCAAGTATCCTTTTATGCTATCCAGAAATTCTATATTATTTCCAATCAACAGTATGTCATCCACATATAATGTTCGAAATGATACAGAGCTCCCACTCACTTTCTTGTAAATACAGGCTTCTCCAGAAGTCTGTATAAAACCATATGCTTTGATCACACTATCAAAGCGTTTATTCCAACTCCGAGAGGCTTGCACCAGTCCATAAATGGATCGTTGGAGATTGCACACTTTGTTAGCGCCTTTTGGATCGATAAAACCTTCAGGTTGCATCATATACAACTCTTCTTCCAGAAATCCATTCAGGAATGCAGTCTTTACATCCATTTGCCAAATTTCATAATTATAAAATGCGGCAATAGCTAACATGATTCGGACGGACTTAAGCATCGCTACGGGTGAGAAGGTCTCATCATAGTCAACTCCTTGAACTTGTCGAAAACCTTTCGCAACAAGTCGAGCTTTGTAGATAGTAATATTACCGTCAGCGTCTATCTTCTTCTTGAAGATTCATTTATTCTCGATGGCTTGCCAATCATCCGGCAAGTCAACCAAAGTCCATACTTTGTTCTCATACATGGATCCCATCTCAGATTTCATGGCCTCAAGCCATTTCGCGGAATCTGGGCTCATCATTGTTTCCTCATAGTTCATAGGTTTGTCATGGTTTAGTAACATGACTTCCAGAAAGGATTTCCGTACCACTCTGGTGTGGACCATACTCTGGTTGTCCTATGAGGTTCGGTAGTAACTTGATCTGAAGTTTCATGATCATCATCATTAGCTTCCTCGCTAATTGGTGTAGAGATCACTAGAACTGATTTCTATGATGAACTACTTCCCAATTCGGGAGAAGGTACAATTACCTCATCGAGTTCTACATTCCTCCCACTCACTTCTTTCGAGAGAAACTTCTTCTCAAGAAAGGATCCACTCTTTAGCAACAAAGATATTGCCTTTAGGATCTATGATAGAAGGTGTACCCAACAGTTTCTTTTGGGTATCCTATGAAGACACACTTTTCTGATTTAGGTTTGTGCTTATCAGGCTGAAACTTTTTCACATAAGCATCACAACCCCAAACTTTAAGAAACGACAACTTTGGTTTCTTGCCAAACCATAGTTCATAAGGCGTCGTCTCAACGGATTTAGATGGTGCCCTATTTAACGTGAATGCAGCTGTCTCTAATGCATAACCCCAAAATGATAGTGATAAATCGGTAAGAGACATCATAGATTGCACCATATCTTAATAAGTATGGTTATGATGTTCGGACACACCATTATGCTGTGGGGATCCAGGTGGCACGAATTTGTGAAACTATTCCACATTGTTTTAATTAAAGACCAAACTCGTAACTCAAATATTCGTCTCCGCGATCAGATCGTAGAAACTTTATTTTCTTGTCACGATGATTTTCCACTTCACTCTGAAATTCTTTGAACTTTTCAAATGTTTCAGACTTATGTTTCATCAAGTAGATATACCAATATCTGCTCAGATCATCTGTGAAGGTCAGAAAATAACGATACCCACCACGAGCCTCAACACTCATTGGTTTGCATACATCAGTATGTCTTATTTCCAACAAGTTTGTTGCTTGCTCCATTGTTCCGGAGAACGGAGTCTTAGTCATCTTGCCCATGAGGCATGGTTCGCAAGCATCAAGTGATTCCAAAAGCTCATCGGCATGGAGTTTCTTCATGCGCTTTACACCAATATGACCCAAACGGCAGTGCCACAAATAAGTTGCACTATCATTATTAACTTTGCATTTTTTTGCTTCAATATTATGAATATGTGTATCACTACGATCGAGATCCAACAAACCAATTTCATTGGGTGTATAACTATAGAAGGTTTTATTCATGTACAGAACAACAATTATTCTCTAACTTAAATGAATAACCGTATTGCAATATACATGATCAAATCATATTCATGCTCAACACAAACACCAAATAACACTTATTTAGGTTTAACACTAATCCCGAAAGTATAGGTAGTGTGCGATGATGATCATATTAATCTTGGAACCACTTCCAACACACATTGTCACTTCACCCTTAACTAGTCTTTGTTCATTCTGCAACTCCCATTTTGAGTTACTTCTCTTAGCAACTGAACCAGTATCAAATACCGAGGGGTTGCTATAAACACTAGAAAAGTACACATCAATAACATGTATATCAAATATAGCATTGTTCACTTTGCCATCCTTCTTATCCGCCAAATACTTGGGGCAGTTCCGCTTCTAGTGACTAGTTCCTTTGCAGTAGAAGCACTTAGTCTCAGGCTTAGGTCCAGACTTGGGCTTCTTCACTTGAGCAGCAACTTGCTTGCCGTTCTTCTTAAAGTTCCCTTTCTTTCCATTTGCCCTTTTCTTGAAACTAGTGGTCTTGTTAATCATCAACACTTGATGCTCTTTCTTGATTTCCACCTTCATCGATTTCATCATCATGAAAAGCTCGGGAATCGTTTACGTCATCCCTTGCATACTATAGTACATCAAAAAGTTCTACTAACTTGGTGATGGTGACTAGAGAATTTTGTCAATCACCTTTTTATCTAGAAGATTAACTCCCACTTGATTCAAGTGATTATAGTACTCAGACAATTTGAGCACATGCTCACTGGTTGGGCTATTCTCCTCCATCTTGTAGGCAAAGTACTGTCAGAGGTCTCATACCTCTCGACACGGGCATGAGTATGAAATACCAATTTCATTTTAGAACATCTTATATATTCCGTGGAGTTCAAAACGTTTTTGAAGTCCCGGTTCTAAGCCGTAAAGCATGGTGCACTAAACTATTAAGTAGTCATCATACCGAGCTTTGTCAGACGTTCATAACGTGTGCATATGCTCATGCAATAGGTCTGTCACCTAGCGGTGCATCAAGGACATAATTCTTCTGTGCAGCAATGAGAATAATCCTCAGATCACGGATCCAATCTATATCATTGCTACTCACATTTTTCAACTTTATTTTCTCTAGGAACATATCAAAAATAAATGGGAAGCTATATCGCAAGCTATTGATCTACAACATAGATATGCAAATACTATCAGGACTAAGTTCATGATAAATTTAAAGTTCAATTAATCATATTACTTAAGAACTCCCACTTAGATAGACATCCCTCTAAGTCCGATCATCACATGAGATGGAGTATTTTTCAGTGGTGAACATCACTATGTTGATCATATCTACTATATGATACATGCTCGACCTTTCGGTCTCAGTATTTCGAGGCCATATCTGCATATGCTGGGCTCGTCAAGTTTAACCTGAGTATTCCGCGTGTGCAACTGTTTTGCACCTGTTGTATTTAAACGTAGAGCTTATCACACCCGATCATCACGTGGTGTCTCAGCACGAAGAACTTTCGCAACGGTGCATACTCAGGGAGAACACTTATACCTTGAAATTTAGTGAGAGATCATCTTATAATGCTATCGTCAATCTAAGCAAAATAAGATGCATAAAAGATAAACATCAAATGCAATCAATATAAGTGATATGATATGGCCATCATCACCTTGTACTTGTGATCTCCATGTAACGCCCTCGATGCGGCTATATCTCCCACGTGTCGAAGCACGACTTAGAGGCATAACCGCATTGAAAGCAATGTCGCAAGTGAGGTAATCTTCACAACAACCCATGTAATACAATAAGGGAAAAGGTACATAGTTGGCTTACACTCGCCACATCACACAAATAGCATAAATAAGTCATTACATTCATCCAAATACACACAAGGTCCGACTACGGAACCAAAATGAAGATAAACCCCAAATGCAACATAGCCCCCGATCGCCCCAACTAGGCACCACTACTGATCATCTAGGAAAGACACGTAGTATCGACGTGAGTCTTCATCGAACTCCCACTTGAGCTCAGTTGAATCTCCTGGAATAATATCATCGGTCCCTGCATCTGGTTTTGGAAGTAATATGTGAGTCAAGGGGACTCAGCAATCTCACACCCTCGCGATCAAGACTATTTAAGCTTATAGAAAGGTTAAAAGGTATGAGGTGGAGCTGCATCAAGCGACTAGCATATTTCGTGGCTAACATACGCAAATGAGAGCAAGGAGAGAAGGCAAAGGCACGCTCGACCAACTATGATCAAGAAGTGATCCTAGAACAACCTACGTCAAACATAACTCGAGACTGTGTTCTCTTCCCGGACACCGCCGAAAAGAGACCATCACGGCCACACACTCTGTTGATTCATTTTAATTAAGGTAATCTTTAGGTTTTCTACAACCGGACATTAACAAATTCCCATCTGCCCATAACCGCGGGCATGGCTTTCGAAAGATCAAATCCCTACAGGGGTGTCCCAACTTAGCCCATCACAAGCTCTCACGGTCAATGAAGGATATTCCTTCTCCCAAGACAATCCGATCAGACTCGGCATCCCAGTTACAAGACATCTCAACAATGGTAAAACAAGTCCAGCAAGACAACCCGCTGTGCCGACAAATCCCGATAGGAGCTGCACATATCTCGTTCTCAGGGCACACCGGATAAGCTAAGCGTACGGAAGCCAACGTAACCCAAGTTGCCAAGGGACGGCCCCGCACGGTGCTCTGGGTTGGACCAACACTTAGAGAAGCACTAGCCCAGGGGTTTAAAATAAGGATGACCCTTGAGTCCATGAAACCCAAGGGAACATGCTAGGTGGCGAATGGTAAAACCAAGGTTGGGCCTTGCTGGAGGAGTTTTATTCAAGGCGAACTGTCAAGGGGTTCCCATTATAACCCAACCGTGTAAGGAACGCAAAATCAAGGAACATAACACCGGTATGACGGAAACTAGGGAGGCAAGAGTGGAACAAAACACCAGGCATAAGGCCGAGCCTTCCACCCTTTACCAAGTATATAGGTGCATTAAGATAAACAAGATAATGTAATAATATCCCAAACAATAAACAAGTCCCAACAAGGAACAAACTCCAATCTTCTCCTGCAACTAGCAACACTATAAGAGGGGTTGAGCAAAGCGGTAACATAGCCAAACAACGGTTTGCTAGGACAAGGTGGGTTAGAGGTTTGACATGGTAATTTGGGAGGCATGATAAGCAAGTGGTAGGTATCGTAGCATAGGCATAGCAAAAGAGCGAGCATCTAGCAAGCAAAGATAGAAGTGATTTCGAGGGTATGGTCATCTTGCCTGCAAAGTTCTCTGAGTTGACTTGATCCTCGTAAGCGTAATCAACGGGCTCCTCGTTCACGTACTCATCTCCCGGCTCTACCCAAGCAAGAACAACAAGCAAAGGGAGACACAATCAACCACGTGCAATGCACAAACAACATGATGCAAAACATGGTATGATATGCGGGATGCGGTATGCGATGCATATGCATGATTTGGAAAGGAATAATTGAACCTGGCCTCAACTTGGAAAACCAAGAGTGCCACTGGAAAGGTGAGTTGATTTCGGTCGAAATTGATATAAAGATCACCGGAATCGGATGCACTGTTTGGAAATGGCAAGCAAAACAAATATGGCACCGGTCTACGATTAACAGCACGAGGCCATCTAAATGCATCAAGAACAACATGCTACAGCACTCTAACATAGCAACAAAATACATGGTAGGGATCCACTCAAGATGCTTGACAAAAGATGAACACTAAGCTATGGCTAATTCACTCAATAACAGGTTCAAACAAGCATGGCAAAAGTGCAAAAGATTACAGGTTTCAGACTTGGTGAAAATAACAAGTCAGGAATTTAACATCAGGAAGCCATGTTAAGAGCACGATAACGACATGACATAGGAACATATCATGGCAAAGCAAAGCATGGCATGAAGCTACTCAAAGCATACAAAAAAGTCCCTTAGTGACCACAAGCCAAAAGGGATCAGAAAATACAATTGCAACCACGTGAACATAGCAATTATCGTTAACAGATCCAGACTTGGTGAAAAACTGGAACATGGCAAAACAGATATCAAGTAGGCATGTTTACGAGATCGATGCACTCACCACAAGGCATTGCATGAAAAACTAAGCATACACCCACCAAGTAGACATGGCATGGAAGCTAAACATGGCAAGAACAACTACATAGCAAGCATGGATCAACTACAACAAGCTCGGCAAAATTGCTAAACATGTTAACAATCTGCCAGGAACATTTTATAGTAAAAGTAGAGCTCGATTAACTCAAGCTAGGATGCTCCATAAACGCAAACAAAGACATGGATGGATAGAGCACCACAATATCTACAAAACTTCCTTACTGATCATGCTCAAAAGAGGCACGGATCACTCGGTAGCAACATGAACACATGGCATAAAAATTACAACAGGACCAAGACTTAGAATATTTCTAAGTCCCTGAAATCAGCAACATTAAGTAAGCTACTTTGCATGCTTGTGCTAGTCACCACAAAAATCACAAAAATACATGGCATACACCCCTGTAAAGATGGCATGGCATACTTCAAATCACATGTAGAGCTCAAGATCATAGCATCCACACATTAATCATGGCAAAAATGACAAAAGAGCATTTGCTGACAATAATCTAAAACTAACATCACATAGTCCTCTTCCAACAGCATTTTGGGCATCAAGGTGAGCTCAAATGAAAATGTTGCAATGAGATGAAATGATGTACTCGTCGAGACGAACATTTTGATACGCTACACGCATGAATCGGAGCAACGGTGATGAAGTTATGATGCGTCAAAGTATGCAAAATAATTAGGGTTTTGGGCGAAAAAGTCAACCGAGGGGATGGATCTGGATCTGGATCTCGCCGGAACTGTAGCACCTCGCGCCCCGAGGTTCACCGGAGAAGAGGGGGGTGGCCGGAGACAATGAGGGAGCACGCCGAGGAGGGAGAAGCGCCGGATCTGGAGGAGAAGGAGGGCGCGGCGAGCTCTAGTAGCCTTGGCGCGATGGTGCGGCGACCGGAGCAACTGCGGCGGAGGCGGCCAGCATTGGCTGCGGCGGAGGGGCGGCAAAGGTGTGGCGACGACGGCGGCCGGGCAGCGGGAAGAAGAAGCTACGCGGGCGCGATCGCTAGCTCGGGTGGCGGCGCGGCAGGACGGGCCGCTGGGGCCCTCCCTGGGCGTCGGCGGCGAAGTGGGCACCGGGCGGGGACACGTGTCACGCAGAGATTGGCCGGAGGGAGCGGGGCGGACACGTTCGCCCCTCCGGATTTCGTCCGGCGGCGGCGGGTGGATGTTTTCTAGGGTTTCGTCCGTGATTTCGAATGGGGGTTCTTTATATGGAGGTAGAGGAAGCTAGGAAGCTCCAAATGAGGTGCGGTTTTCGGCCACACGATTGTGATCGAACGACCTAGGTGATGGAGGAGGTTTAGGTGGGTTTTGGGCCACTTTGGAGGGGTGTTGGGCTGCAACACACACGAGGCCTTTTCAGTCCCTCGGTTAACCGTTGGAGTATCAAACGAAGTCCAAATGACACGAAACTTGACAGGCGGTCTACCGGTAGTAAACCAAGGCCGCATGAAAAGTCTCGGTCCAATCCGAAAACGTTTAACACCCGCACATGAAAAGAGGTAGAAAGGGACACCGGAGGACATAGGAGCGCCGGAATGCAGAACGGACAACGGGGAAAATGCTCGAATGCATGAGAAGAACACGTATGCAAATGAAATGCACATGATGACATGATATGAGATGCATGACAAAGACAAAAACACACGGAGGCAAAAACCCGACAACGAGGAAATAACATAACTTAGTGCTAAAAATGGCAAGAGTTGGAATACAAATATGGCAGGTTACATACGGGGTGTTACAACACTCCACCACTACGAAAAGATCTCGTCCTGAGATCTAGGACTGGAAAAACTCCGGGTACTCAGAACGGAGGTGATCCTCGCGTTCCCAGGTGGCTTCACGGTCGGAATGATGTGACCACTTGACTTTCAAGAATTTGATAGACTTGTTGCGAGTCTTGCACTCAGTTTCTTCAAGAATAGCGACTGGGTGCTCATGATAAGACAGGACTTCTTGGAGATCAATGTCTTCGAAGTTGATGGTGCGGCCAGGAGTCTTGAAACACTTGCGGAGTTGAGAGATGTGAAACACATCGTGCATGTTTGCAAAGTTGGAGGGAAGCTCAAGTTGATAGGCGAGATCGCCTCTTTTGCTGATGATCTTGAAAGGACCCATGTATCTAGGGGCAAGCTTCCCTTTGATACTGAAGCGACGAGTACCTTTCCTTGGAGAGACGCGGAGGTAGACATGGTCTCTGATCTCGAAAGCCAAGTCACGATGCTTGCTATCATAGTAACTCTTCGGGCGCGATTGCACGGCTTTGACATTATCACGAATGACTTTGCACATTTCTTCAGCCTCTGTGATCAAGTCATTGCCAAGAAGTTGGCGTTCACCAGTTTCTGACCAGTTAAGAGGAGTATGGCACTTCCCGCCATAGAGAATCTCGAATGGGGCCTTCCCCGAACTCGCTTGGAAGCTATTGTTGTAGGAGAACTCGGCATATGGAAGACAATCTTCCCACTTCATACCGAAAGAAATGACGCAAGCCCTGAGCATATCTTCAAGAATTTGATTTACTCGCTCGACTTGGCCACTAGTTTGAGGATGAAAAGATTTGCTAAAGCAAATGTTGGTGCACATGGCCTTCTGAAAAAAATCCCAAAACTTAGATGTGAAGATGCTGCCATGATCTGAAGAAATCAACTGCGGAATGCCGTGTAGCGAGACAATCCTGGAGGTATAGAGCTCTGCCAACTGAGCTGCTGTGATAGATTCTTTCATAGGAAGAAAATGAGCCAGTTTAGTGCGT
Organism: Triticum aestivum; assembly: GCF_018294505.1. Taxonomy (NCBI): domain Eukaryota; kingdom Viridiplantae; phylum Streptophyta; class Magnoliopsida; order Poales; family Poaceae; genus Triticum; species Triticum aestivum. The sequence goes on from NC_057809.1 coordinate 161,467,703, forward strand.
TTGTCGATGACAACGAAGATAGCATCATTGCCACGCTTGGACTTTGGAAATCCAGTCACGAAGTCCATCTCAATGTGGTCAAACTTCCATTCTGGGATGGCAAGAGGTTAGAGGAGACCAGCTGGTCGTTGGTGTTCTACCTTCACTCTTCTGCAGACATCACATTCATTCACGAACTGAGCAATCTCACGCTTCATTCGAGTCCACCAATACGACTGCTTGAGGTCATGGTACATCTTTGTACTTCCAGGGTGAATAGAGTGGAGTGAATTGTGAGCCTCGTTCATAATGACTTTATGAAGGTCACCTTTAGGCACAACAATGCGATCCTTGAAGAATAGAGTATCCTTGTCATCGAGACGATAGCACTTGTACTTAGGTTGACTCTTGGCAATCCCAATCTTCACCTTCTTCACCATAGCATCAAGAAGTTGAGCCTCACGAATCTGATCTTCCAAAGTAGGAGAGACTTGGAGGTTGGCCAGAAATCCTTGAGGAACAACTTGCAGATTGAGTTTGCGGAAAGCTTCACAAAGCTCTAGTTGGTAAGGCTTGAGAATCAAACTGTTGCAGTAAGCCTTTCTGCTCAATGCATCAGCAATTACATTGGCCTTGCCTGGAGTATATTTGATACTCGGATTATACTCTTGAATCATTTCAACCCAACGAGTCTGCCTGAGGTTGAGATTTGGCTGAGTGAAGATGTACTTGAGACTCTTATGATCAGCGAAGATGTGTACTTTTCTTCCCAATAAGAGATGTCTCCAAGTTAAAAGAGCATGCACAACTGCCGCCAACTCGAGGTCGTGAGTAGGGTAGTTCTTTTCGTTGGGCTTCAACTGGCGAGAGGTATAGGCCACAACTTTCTTCTCTCGCATCAACACTGCACCAAGACCTTGAACGGAAGCATCACAGAAGACCACAAATGGTTTGGATTCATCAGGAGGAGTCAGAACTGGAGCAGTGACTAACTTCTCTTTCAGGGTGTTGAAAGCGATATCACATTCAAGCGACCAGACGTACTTCACATGCTTCTGGAGAAGGTTGGAAAGAGGCTTCGCGATCTTAGAGAAGTTCTCAACGAACCTTTGACAATAGCTTGCGAGCCCAAGGAAGCTGTGGAGTTGCTTCACATTCTAAGGTGGTTCCCAATTCACAATTGCAGACAACTTCTCAGGATTAACAGCTATGCCCTTGGCAGAGATGATATGCCCAAGGTAGAGAACCTCATCGAGCCAAAACTCGCACTTTGAAAACTTCGCATAGAACTAATGTTCTTTGAGTTTATCCAGCACCAATCTCAAATGCTTGGCATGATCCTCCTTGTTCTTGGAAAAGACCAAAATGTCATCGAGGTAGACCAAGACGGAGTCATTTGTTTAGGCATTGAAGATGAAATTCATCATGCGAGAGAATGTTGGAGGAGCATTGACGAGGCCGAAAGACATGACAGTGTATTCATATGAACCATAGCTTGTTCTGAATGTTGTCTTGGGGATATCTTGTTCATGAATGCGAATCTGATGATAACCCATACGGAGATCAAGCTTGGAGAATACTTGAGCACCTTTGAGTTGTTCGAAAAGCTCGTTGATGTTGGGAAGTGGGTACTTGTTCTTTATGGTCTTCTTGTTCAATGGACGATTGTCAACACTAAGTCGGTCTATTCCATCCTTCTTCTTCAAAAAAGAACACCACAACCCCATGGAGAAGAAATTGGTCGGATGAGACCCATACGCTCTTGAATATCGAGTTGCTTCTTCAGCTCCTTCAACTCTTCAGGTCCAAGCTTGTAAGGACATTTGCAAATAGGTTCCATGCCAGGCTCAAGATCAATGATGAATTCAACTGGACGGTGCGGAAGCATTCCTAGAAGCTCTTCTGGAGAGACGTCTTGATATTCACAAACGACTGGGATCTGAGAGATGGCATCCAGCTCACCCTTCTCATTGAGAGAAAACAGCCGGATGGTGTCATCACGAGCGGCAAAGACGATTACATCCTGAGACGAATGTGTCAATTGAATCTGCCTGGCAGCACAATCAAGCTGAGCCTAGTGCTTAGAAAGCCAGTTCATTCCAAGAATAAGATCAATATCCGAGTTACCAAGGACCATTGGGGAAGCCAGAAACTTGAAGTCGCCCATCATGATAGAAACATCCGGGACTATTGAGGTAGCCCTCATAGACTTGGCCGGAGAAACCACTCCCATAGGTTTACCCAACATTTCGAAAACGAAGTCATGCTTAGAAACAAATGATCTTGACATGAAACAATGCGATGCACCGGTATAGAAAAGGACTTTTGCAGGAGTAGAGTTAACTGGAAAGTTACCCATAATCACATCTAACGAGTCCTCTGCCTGAGCTGCGTTCAACAAGTTGACCTTGGCGTGCTTGGGATTATGCTTGACCACTGCGGTGCTGGCAGACCTCACAGGAGGAGGAGGAGGAAGACGCCTCTGATTAAAGCATTTGTTGGCATAGTGACCCTTTTGCTGACACTTGTTACATGTGACCTCCGAGAGCGGACGGTGATACGGAGCACTTGATCTTGGAGCTTGAGATGAAGTCTTGTTCTGAAAGCCTGGGTTGGGTGGGTGGGAAGATCCATTGCCACCTTTGCCCTTCTGCTGATAAGGCTGACGGAACGGAGGAGGAGGCAGCCAATACTTTTGCTGCTTAGAAGCCACTTGAGTTGAGGAAGAAAGACTTGCATCTCTGACTCGCTTCTTGGAAGCATCGCACTTGAGTTGAGCAGTCTTCATTGCCATATTGTAGAACTCATCGTACTTCTTCGGCTCAAAAAGGACGAGAGCTAGTTGGAGATCTTGTCTGAGGCCATCCCTGAACTGATAAATCATGCTCTTCTCGTCAGGGACATCTTGCTTGGCGAAACGAGCGAGCCTCTGGATTAGAATGTTATACTGGTAAATAGACAAGCTGCCTTGCTTCAGGTTGCGGAATTCCTCACGCTTGCTCTCAACAACACTCTGAGGAATGTGGTGAGCTTTGAAGTCTTGACGGAATTCATCCCAGGTAATCACACGACCTCCTCTGGAATCTTCGTATTACTGAAACCATTCTGCAGCTTGGTCTTTGAGTTGGAAGGAGGCAGACTTGACAAAGTCCTTAGGCCTGATGTTGCTGCACTCGAAATGCTTGCAGATATCCACGAGTCAATCATCAGCGTCTGAGGCCTCGACACAATTGCTGAAGGTCTTTGGCTGGTTAGCGAGGAACTGGTTGAGTGTAGCAAAATGATTCTGATTGTTGCCATGGCCTTGATTCCCTTGGTTGCGCTCTTGCTAGAGTTGCATGATCAGCTGCGTGTTTGCATTGGTAGCGGCCATCACAGCTTGCCATGCCTCCGGAGGTGGAGGTGGTGGTGGCGGATCAGGATTCGGGGTCGTACGCGTTGGAGGAGCCATCCTGAAGAGGGTGACATCCGTTAGCATCTTGACAGACATATATTCAAGCTAAATCAAATGGATTGAAATTGCAACATATAGTCTTAACATCCGAACAAAATGAACGAATGCATTCCAATTGAAATGGTCACACTTCCATAAATTGAGAAGCCACTTAGATAGAGGTAGAAGAATAAAACAACAAGGTACGGACAAGAACAAATACTTGGTGAGGATAACCCAATCACAAACCAAATATTTGCGGAAGAAATACTAGAGCTACAAGGATTCCCACCTATGAAACTCCCAAAATTCTCCCGATTATGCAATCAGGTGTTGGGGATACAGGGGAAGCATAATATCTCACCCAAAGCTAGCAAATCCTACATCCAGCTGTATCCATCCTTCAACACATAACCAAGAAAACTTCGGAAATCATTTACCTCAACCTTCGAAAAGCGTCCGTTATACGAGTAATGGCGATACTCCCGAACTCCCGCCCCAGTACTGGGTGTCGTCGAGGTTATCTCACCAACAACTGCATAAAAGAGATTTTCAATGTCGGCAAAACTCAGGTATTCCAGAATTGCAACGATAAAATTGTGACGACAACACCTCGGAGCTCAACTCCCCGGGACACTGCCACAACTCCTAAATGTCAAGAGGCACCAAGAACAATGTTCTCGTCACAAAACCATCGGAATGATTCCAAGATACCCGCGTGATCCTAAAAAAAATTAGTGAAATTTGAGAAGAGAAGAGTCAAAACTCTACGTCAGGATGCCTCACCAGAGTGACAAAGGGACTGAGGAGTAAAAAGAATCCTACTCTCCGATATATATAATCCTAAATGACTCAAAACATTTTTCTAGACACAACAACGCCAACGATTCGATCAAGCAGGGGGCTCCTAAGGTCGGGGAAGGCTCTGATTACCAACTTGTAATGCCCTCGATGCGGCTATATCTCCCACGTGTCGAAGCATGACTTAGAGGCATAACCGCATTGAAAGCAATGTCGCAAGTGAGGTAAACTTCACAACAACCCATGTAATACAATAAGGGAAAAGTTACATAGTTGGCTTAAACTCGCCACGTCACACAAATAGCATAAATAAGTCATTACATTCATCCAAATACACACAAGGTCCGACTATGGAACAAAAATGAAGATAAACCCCAAATGCAACATAGTCCCCGATCGCCCCAACTAGGCACCACTACTGATCATCTGGGAAAGACACGTAGTATCGACGTGAGTCTTCATCGAACTCCCACTTGAGCTTAGTTGACTCTCCTGGAATAGTATCATCGGTTCCTGCATCTGGTTTTGGAAGTAATCTGTGAGTCACGGGGACTCAGCAATCTCACACCCTTGCGATCAAGACTATTTAAGTTTATAGAAAGGGTAAAAGGTATGAGGTGGAGCTGCAGCAAGCGACTAGCATATTTGGTGGCTAACATATGCAAATGAGAGTGAGAAGAGAACGCAAAGGCATGGTCGACCAACTATGATCAAGAAGTGATCCTAGAACAACCTACGTCAAACATAACTCGAGACCGTGTTCACTTCCCGGACTCCGCCGAAAAGAGACCATCACGGCCACACACTCTATTGATTCATTTTAATTAAGGTAATCTATAGGTTTACTATAACCGGACATTAACAAATTCCCATCTGCCCATAACCGCGGGCACGGCTTTTGAAAGATCAAATCCCTACAGGGGTGTCCCAACTTAGCCCATCACAAGCTCTCACGGTCAATGAAGGATATTCCTTCTCCCAAGACAATCCGATCAGACTCGGCATCCCGGTTACAAGACATCTCGACAATGGTAAAACAAGTCTAGCAAGACCACCCGCTGTGCCGACAAATCCCGATAGGAGCTGCACATATCTCGTTCTCAGGGCACACCGGATAAGCTAAGCAAACGGAAGCCAACTTAACCCAAGTTGCCAAGGGACGGTCCTGCACGGTGCTCTGGGTTGGACCAACACTTAGAGAAGCACTGGCCCGGGGGTTTAAAATAAGGATGACCCTTGAGTCCGCGAAACCCAAGGGAAAAAGGCTAGGTGGTGAATGGTAAAACCAATGTTGGGCCTTGCTGGAGGAGTTTTATTCAAGGCAAACTGTCAAGGGGTTCCCATTATAACCCAACCATGTAAGGAACGCAAAATCAAGGAACATAATACCGGTATGACGGAAACTAGGGCGGCAAGAGTGGAACAAAACACCAGGCATAAGGCCGAGCCTTCCAACCTTTACCAAGTATATAGGTGCATTAAGATAAACAAGATAATATAATGATATCCCAAACAATAAACAAGTCCCAACAAGGAACAAACTCCAATCTTCACCTGCAACTAGCAACGCTATAAGAGGGGCTGAGCAAAGCAGTAACATAGCCAAACAACGGTTTTCTAGGACAAGGTGGGTTAGAGGTTTGACATGGCAATTTGGGAGGCATGATAAGCAAGTGGTAGGTATCGTAGCATAGGCATAGCAAAAGAGTCAGCATCTAGCAAGCAAAGATAGAAGTGATTTCGAGGGTATGGTCATCTTGCCTGCAAAGTTCTCTGAGTTGACTTGATCCTCGTAAGCGTAATCAACGGGCTCCTCGTTCACGTACTCGTCTCCCGGCTCTACCCAAGCAAGAACAACAAGCAAAGGGAGACACAATCAACCACGTGCAATGCACAAACAACATGATGCAAAACATGGTATGATATGCAGGATGCGGTATGCGATGCATATGCGTGATTTGGAAAGGAATGATTGAACCTGGACTCAACTTGGAAAACTAAGAGTTCCACTGGAAAGGTGAGTTGATTTCGGTCGAAATCGATATAAAGATCACCGGAATCGGATGCACTGTTTGGAAATGGCAAGCAAAACAAATATGGCACCGGTCTACGATTAACAGCACGAGGCCATCTAAATGCATCAAGAACAACATGCTACAGCACTCTAACATAGCAACAAAATACATGGAAGGGATCCACTCAAGATGCTTGACAAAAGATGAACACTAAGCTACAACTAATTCACTCAATAACAGGTTCAAACAAGCATGCAAAAGTGCAAAAGATTACAGGTTTCAAACTTTGTGAAAATACCAAGTCAGGAATTTAACATCAGGAAGCCATGTTAAGAGCATGATAACAGCATGCTACAGGAACATATCATGGCAAAGCAAAGCATTGCATGAAGCTACTCAAAGAATACAAAAAAGTCCCTTAGTGACCATAAGCCAAAAGGGATCAGAAAATACAATTGCAACCACGTGAACATAGCACTTATCGTTAACAGATCCAGACTTGGTGAAAAACTGGAACATGGCAAAACAGATATCAAGTAGGCATGTTTACGAGATCGATGCACTCACCACAAGGCATTGCATGAAAAACTAAGCATACACCCACCAAGTAGACATGGCATGGAAGCTAAACATGGCAAGAACAACTACATAGCACGCATGGATCAACTACAACAAGCTCGGCAAAATTGCTAAACATGTTAACAATCTGCCAGGAACATTTTATAGTAAAAGTAGAGCTCGATTAACTCAAGCTAGGATGCTCCAAAAACGCAAACAAAGACATGGATGGATAGAGCACCACAATATCTACAAAACATCCTTACTGATCATGCTCAAAAGAGGCATGGATCACTCGGTAGAAACATGAACACATGGCATAAAAATTACAGCAGGACCAAGACTTAGAATATTTCTAAGTCCCTGAAATCAACACCATTAAGTAAGCTACTTTGCATGCTTTTGCTAGTCACCACAAAGATCACAAAAATACATGGCATACACCCTGTAAAGATGGCATGGCATAGTTCAAATCACATGTAGAGCTCAAGATCATAACATGCACACATTAATCATGGCAAAAATGACAAAATAGCATTTGCTGACAATAATCTGAAACTAACATCACATAGTCCTCTTCCAGCAGCATTTCGGGCATCAAGATGAGCTCAAATGAAAATGATGCAATGAGATGAAATTATGTACTCGTCGAGACGAACATTTTGATTTGCTACACGCATGAAGACGAACATTTTGATATGCTACACGCACGAATCAGAGCAACGGTGATGAAGTTATGATGCGTCAAAGTATGCAAAATAATTAGGGTTTCGGGCGAAAAAGTCAACCGAGGGGATGGATCTGGATCTCGCCGGAACTGTAGCACCTCGCGCCCCGAGGTTCGCCGGAGAAGAGGGGGGTGGCCGGAGACGATGAGGGAGCACACAGGCGAGGGAGGAGCGCCGGATCTGGAGGAGAAGGAGGGCGCGGCGAGCTCCGGTGGCCTTGGCACGGTGGTGCGGCGACCGGAGCAACTGCAGTGGAGGCGGCCGGCGTTGGTTGCGGCGGAGGGGCGGCGAAGGTGCGGCGACAATGGCGGCCGGGCGGCGGGATGAAGAAGCTGCGCAGGCACGGGCGCTAGCTCGGGTGGCGGCGCGGCAGGACGGGCCGCGGGCGTCGGCCGCGAAGTGGGCACCAGGCGAGGACACATGTCGCATGGAGATAGGCCGGGGGGAGCGGGGCGGACACGTCCGGCCCTCCGGATTTCGTCCGGCGGCGGCGGGTGGAGGTTTTCTAGGGTTTCGTCCGTGATTTCGAATGGGGGTTCTTTATATGGAGGTAGAGGAAGCTAGGAAGCTCCAAATGAGGTGCGGTTTTCGGCCACCCGATCGTGATCGAACGGCCTAGGTGATGGAGGAGGTTTAGGTGGGTTTTGGGCCACTTTAGAGGGGTGTTGGGCTGCAACACACACGAGGCCTTTTCAGTCCCTCGGTTAACCGTTTGAATATCAAAGGAAGTCCAAATGACATGAAACTTGACAGGCGGTCTACCGGTAGTAAACCAAGAAGTTGGTGTTCACCAGTTTCTGACCAGTTAAGAGGAGTACGGCACTTCCTGCCATAGTGAATCTCGAATGGGGCCTTGCCCGAACTCGCTTGGAAGCTGTTGTTGTAGGAGAACTCGGCATATGGAAGACAATCTTCCCACTTCATACCGAAATAAATGACGCAAGCCCTGAGCATATCTTCAAGAATTTGATTTACTCGCTCGACTTGGCCACTAGTTTGAGGATGAAAAGATATGCTAAAGCGAATGTTGGTGCCCATGGCCTTCTGAAAAGAATCCCAAAACTTAGATGTGAAGATGCTGCCACGATCTGAAGAAATCAACTGTAGAATGCCGTGCAGCGAGACAATCCTGGAGGTATAGAGCTCTGCCAACTGAGCTCCTGTGATAGATTCTTTGATAGGAAGAAAATGAGCCACTTTAGTGAGTTTGTCGATGACAACGAAGATAGCATCATTGCCACACTTGGACTTTGGAAATCCAGTCACGAAGTCCATCTCAATGTGGTGAAAGTTCCATTCTGGGATGGCAAGAGGTTGGAGGAGACCAACTGGTAGTTGGTGTTCTACCTTCACTCTTCTGCAGACATCACATTAATTCATGAACTAAGCAATCTCACGCTTCATTCGAGTCCACCAATACGACTGCTTGAGGTCATGGTACATCTTTGTACTTCCAGGGTGAATAGAGAGGAGTGGATTGTGAGCCTCGTTCATAATGACTTTACGAAGGTCACCTTTAGGCACAACAATGCGATCCTCGAAGAATAGAGTATCCTTGTCATCGAGACGATAGCACTTGTACTTAGGTTGACTCTTGGCAATCCCAATCTTCACCTTCTTCACCATAGCATCAAGAAGTTGAGCCTCGCGAATCTGATCTTCCAAAGTAGGAGAGACTTGGAGGTTGGCCAGAAATCTTTGAGGAACAACTTGCAGATTGAGTTTGCGGAAAGCTTCACAAAGCTCTGGTTGGTAAGGCTTGAGAATCAAACTGTTGCAGTAAGCCTTTCTGCTCAATGCGTCAGCAATTACATTGGCCTTGCCTGGAGTATATTTGATACTCAGATTATACTCTTGAATCATTTCGACCCAACGAGACTGCCTGAGGTTGAGATTTGGCAGAGTGAAGATGTACTTGAGACTCTTATGATCAGTGAAGATGTCCACTTTTCTTCCTAGTAAGAGATGTCTCCAAGTTAAAAGAGCATGCACAACTGCCGCCAACTCGAGGTTGTGAGTGGGGTAGTTCCTTTCGTTGGGCTTCAGCTGGCGAGAGGTATAGGCCACAACTTTCTTCTCTTGCATCAACACTGCACCAAGACCTTGAAGGGAAGAATCACAGAAGACCTCAAACGGTTTGGATTCATCAGGAGGAGTCAGAACTGGAGCAGTGACTAACTTCTCTTTCAGGGTGTTGAAAGCGATGTCACATTCATGCAACCAAATGTACTTCACATGCTTCTGGAGAAGGTTGGAAAGAGGCTTCACGATCTTAGAGAAGTTCTCAACGAACCTTCAACAATAGCTTGCGAGCCCAAGGAAGCTATGGAGTTGCTTCACATTCTGAGGTGGTTCCCAATTCACAATTGCAGACACCTTCTCAGGATTAACAGCTATGCCCTTGGCATAGATGATATGCCCAAGGTAGAGAACCTCATCGAGCCAAAACTCGCACTTTGAAAACTTCGCATAGAACTGATGTTCTCTGAGTTTATCCAGCACCAATCTCAAATGCTTGGCATGATCCTCCTTGTTCTTGGAAAAGACCAAAATGTCATCGAGGTAGACCAAGACGAAGTCATTTGTGTAGGCGTTGAAGATGAAATTCATCATGCGAGAGAATGTTGGAGGAGCATTGACGAGGCCAAAAGACATGACAGTGTATTCATATGAACCATAGCTTGTTCTGGATGTTGTCTTGGGGATATCTTGTTCACGAATGTGAATCTGATGACAGCCCATACGGAGATCACGCTTGGAGAATACTTGAGCACCTTTGAGTTGTTCGAAAATCTCATTGATGTTGGGAAGTGGGTACTTGTTCTTTATGGTCTTCTTGTTCAATGGACGGTTGTCGACACAAAGTCGGTCTGTTTCATCTTTTTTTCCTCACAAAAAGAACACCACAACCCCATGGAGAAGAACTTGGTTGGATGAGACCCATACGCTCTTGAATATCGAGTTGCTTCTTCAGCTCCTTCAACTCTTCAGGTCCAAGCTTCTAAGGACGTTTGCAAACAGGTTCCGTGCCAGGCTCAAGATCAATGAAAAATTCAACTAGCCGGTGCGGAGGCATTCCGGGAAGCTCTTCTGGAAAGACGTCTTGATATTGCAAACGACTGGGATCTGAGAGATGGCATCCAGCCTGCCCTTCTCATTGAGAGAAAATAGTCGGATGGTGTCATCACGAGCGGCAAAGAAGATTACATCCTCAGACGAATGTGTCAATTGAATCTGCCTGGCAGCACAATCAAGCTAAGCGTTGTGCTTAGAAAGCCAGTCCATTCCAAGAATAAGATCAATATCTGAGTTACCAAGGACCATTGGGGAAGCCAGAAACTTGAAGTTGCCCATCATGATAGAAACATCCGGGACTATTGAGGTAGCCCTCATAGACTTGATCGGAGAAACCACTCCCATAGGTTTACCCAACATTTAGGAAATGAAGTTATGCTTAGAAACAAATGATCTTGACATGAAACAATGCGATGCACTAGTATCGAAAAGGACTTTTGCAGGAGTAGAGTTAACTGGAAAGTTACCCATAGTCACATCTGACGAGTCCTCTGCCTGAGCTGCATTCAACAAGTTGACCTTGGCGTGCTTGGGATTATGCTTGACCACTGCGGTGCTGGAAGACCTCACGGGAGTAGGAGGAGGAAGACGCCTCTGATTGAAGCATTTGTTGGCATAGTGACCCTTCTGCTGACACTTGTTGCATGTGACCTCCGAGAGCGGACAGTGATACGGAGCACTTGATCATGGAGCTTGAGATGAAGTCTTGTTCTGAAAGCCTGGGTTGGGTGGGTGGGAAGATCCATTGCCACCTTTTCCCTTCTGCTGATAAGGCTGACGGAACGGAGGAGGAGGCAGCCAATACTTTTGCTGCTTAGAAGCCACTTGAGTTGAGGAAGAAGGAGTTGCATCTCTGACTCGCTTCTTGGAAGCATCGCACTTGAGTTGAGCAGTCTCTTGCTTCATTGCCATATTGCAGAACTCATAGAACTTCTTCGGCTCAAAAAGGACGAGAGCTAGTTGAGATCTTCTCTGAGGCCACCCCTGAACTGATAAATCATGCTCTTCTCGTCAGGGACGTCTTGCTTGGCGAAACGAGCGAGCCTCTGGAACAGAATATTATACTGGTAAACAGACAAGCTGCCTTGCTTCAGGTTACGGAATTCCTCACGCATGCTCTCAACAACACTCTGAGGAATGTGGTGAGCTTTGAAGTCTTGACGGAATTCATCCCAGGTAATCACACGACCTCCTCTGGAATCTTTGTATTGTTGAAACCAATCTGCAGCTTGGTCTTTGAGTTGGAAGGAGGCAAACTTGACAAAGTCCTCAGGCCTGACGTTGCTGCACTCGAAATGCTTGCAGATATCCACGAGCCAATCATCAGCGTCTGAGGCCTCGACACAGTTGCTGAAGGTCTTTGGCTGGTTAGCGAGGAACTGGTTGAGTGTAGCAAGCTGATTCTGATTGTTGCCATGGCCTTGATTCCCTTGGTTGCGCTCTTCCAAGAGTTGCATGATCAGTTGCGTGTTTGCATTGGTAGCGGCCATCGCAGCTTGCCATGCCTCCGGAGGTGGAGGTGGTGGTGGCGGATCAGGATTCGGGGTCGTACGCGTTGGAGGAGCCATCCTGAAGAGGGTGACATCCGTTAGCATCTTGACAGACATATATTCAAGCTGAATCAAATGGATTGAAATTGCAACATATAGTCTTAACATCCGAACAAAATGAATGAATGCATTCCAACTAAAATGGTCACACTTCCATAAATTGAGAAGCCACTTAGATAGAGGTAGAAGAATAAAACAACAAGGTATGGACAAGAACAAATACCTGGTGAGGATTACCCAATCACAAACCAAATATTTGCGGAGGAAATACTAGAGCTACAAGAATTCCCACCTATGAAACTCCCAAAATTCTCCCGGTTATGCAATTAGGTGTTGGGGATACAGGGGAAGCATAATATCTCACCCAAAGCTAGCAAATCCTACATCCAGCTGTATCCATCCTTCAACACATAACCAAGAAAACTTCGGAAATCATTTACCTCAACCTTCGAAAAGCATCCGTTATACGAGTTATGGCGATACTCCCGAACTCCCGCCCCAGTACTGGGTGGCGTCGAGGTTATCTCACCAACAACTGCATAAAAGAGATTTTTATTTCGCCGAAACTCAGGTATTCCAGAATTGCAACGATAAAATTGTGATGACAACACCTCGGAGCTCAACTTCCCGAGACACTGCCACAACTCCTAAATGTTAGGAGGCACCAAGAACAATGTTCTCATCACGAAACCATCAGAACAATTCCAAGAAACCCGCGTGATCCTAAAAAAATTTAGTGAAATTTGAGAAGAGAAGAGTCAAAACTCTACGTCAGGATGCCTCACCAGAGCTACGAAGGGACTGAGGAGTAAAAAGAATCCTACTCTCCGATATATATAATCCTAAATGACTCAAAACATTTTTCTAGACTCAACAATGACAACGATTCGATCAAGTAGGGGGCTCCTAAGGTCGGGGAAGGCTCTGATTACCAACTTGTAACGCCCTCGATGCGGCTATATCTCCCACGTGTCGAAGCACGACTTAGAGGCATAACCGCATTGAAAGCAATGTCGCAAGTGAGGTAATCTTCAGAACAGCCCATGTAATACAATAAGGGAAAAGGTACATAGTTGGCTTAAACTCGCCACGTCACACAAATAGCATAAATAAGTCATTACATTCATCCAAATACACACAAGGTCCGACTACGGAACCAAAATGAAGATAAACCCCAAATGCAACTTAGTCCCCGATCGCCCCAACTGGGCACCACTACTGATCATCTGGGAAAGACACGTAGTATCGATGTGAGTCTTCATCGAACTCCCACTTGAGCTCAGTTGAATCTCCTGGAATAGTATCATCGGCCCCTACATCTGGTTTTGGAAGTAATGTGTGAGTCACGGGGACTCAGCAATCTCACACCCTCGCGATCAAGACTATTTAAGCTTATAGAAAGGGTAAAAGGTATGAGGTGGAGCTGCAGCAAGCAACTAGCATATTTAGTGGCTAACATACGCAAATGAGAGCGAGGAGAGAAGGAAAAGGCACGGTCGACCAACTATGATCAAGAAGTGATCCTAGAACAACCTACGTCAAACATAACTCGAGACCGTGTACTCTTCCCGGACTCCGCCGAAAAGAGACCATCACGGCCACACACTCTATTGATTCATTTTAATTAAGGTAATCTTTAGGTTTACTACATCCGGACATTAACAAATTCCCATCTGCCCGTAACTGCGGGCATGACTTTTGAAAGATCAAATCCCTACAGGGGTGTCCCAACTTAGCCCATAACAAGCTCTCACGGTCAATGAAGAATACTCCTTCTCCCAAGACAATCCGATCAGACTCGGCATCCCAGTTACAAGACATCTCGACAATGGTAAAACAAGTCCAGCAAGACCACCCGCTGTGTCGACAAATCCCAATAGGAGCTGCACATATCTCGTTCTCAGGGCACACCGGATAAGCTAAGCGTACGGAAGCCAACGTAAACCAAGTTGCCAAGGGACGGCCCCGCACGGTGCTCTGGGTTGGACCAACAATTAGAGAAGCACTGGCCCGGGGGTATAAAATAAGGATGACCCTTGAGTCCGCGAAACCCAAGGGAAAAAGGCTAGGTGGTGAATGGTAAAACCATGGTTGGGCCTTGCTGGAGGAGTTTTATTCAAGGTGAACTATCAAGGGGTTCCCATTATAAACCAACCGTGTAAGGAACGCAAAATCAAGGAACATAACACCGGTATGACGGAAACTAGGGTGGCAAGAGTGGAACAAAACACCAGTCATAAGGCCGAGCCTTCCACCCTTTACCAAGTATATAGGTGCATTAAGATAAATAAGATAATATAATGATATCCCAAACAATAAACAAGTCCCAACATGGAACAAACTCCAATCTTCACCTACAACTAGCAATGCTATAAGAGGGGCTGAGCAAAGCGGTAACATAGCCAAACAACGGTTTGCTAGGACAAGGTGGGTTAGAGGTTTGACATGGCAATTTGGGAGGCATGATAAGAAAGTGGTAGGTATCGTAGCATAGGCATAGAAAAAGAGCGAGCATCTAGCAAGCAAAGATAGAAGTGATTTCCAGGGTATGGTCATCTTGCCTGCAAAGTTCTCCGAGTTGACTTGATCCTCATAAGCATACTCAACGGGCTCCTCGTTCATGTACTCGTCTCCCGGCTCTACCCAAGCAAGAACAACAAGCAAAGGGAGACACAATCAACCACGTGCAATGCACAAACAACATGATGCAAAACATGGTATGATATGCGGGATGCGGTATGCGATGCATATGCATGATTTGGAAAGGAATGATTGAACCTGGCCTCAACTTGGAAAACCAAGAGTGCCACTGGAAAAGTGAGTTGATTTCGGTCTAAATCTATATAAAGCTCACCGGAATCGGATGCACAGTTTGGAAATGGCAAGCAAAACAAATATGGCACTGGTCTGCGATTAACAGCACGAGGCCATCTAAATGCATCAAGAACAACATGCTACAGCACTCTAACATAGCAACAAAATACATGGAAGGGATCCACTAAAGATGCTTGACAAAAGATGAACACAGAGCTATGGCTAATTCACTCAATAACAGGTTCAAACAAGCATGGCAAAAGTGCAAAAGATTACAGGTTTCAGACTTGGTGAAAATAACAAGTCGGGAATTTAACATCAGGAAGCCATGTTAAGAGCACGATAACAACATGCTACAGGAACATATCATGGCAAAGCAAAGCATGGCATGAAGCTACTCAAGTCATAGAACAAAAGTCCCTTAGTGACCATAAGCCAAAAGGGATCAGAAAATACAATTGCAACCATGTGAACATAGCAATTATCATTAACAGATTCAGACTTGGTGAAAAACTGGAACATGGCAAAACAGATATCAAGTAGGCATGTTTACGAGCTCGATGCACTCACCACAAGGCATTGCATGACAAACTAAGCATACACCCACCAAGTATACATGGCATGGAAGCTAAACATGGCAAGAACAACTACATAGCATGCATGGATCAACTACAACAAGCTCGGCAAAATTGCTAAACATGTTAACAATCTGCCAGGAACATTTTATAGCAAAAGTAGAGCTCGATTGACTCAAGCTAGGATCCTCCATAAATGCAAACAAAGACATGGATGGATAGAGCACCACAATATCTACAAAACATCCTTACTAATCATGCTCAAAAGAGGCACGGATCACTCGGTAGCAACATCAACACATGGCATAAAAATTACAACAGGACCAAGAGTTAGAATATTTCTAAGTCCCTGAAATCAGCCACATTCAGTAAGCTACTTTGCATGCTTGTGCTAGTCACCACAAAGATTACAAAAATACATGGCATTCCCCCCTGTAAAGATGGCATGGCATACTTCAAATCACATGTAGAGCTCAAGATCATAGCATGGACACATTAATCATGGCAAAAATGACAAAAGAGCATTTGCTAACAATAATCTGAAACTAACATCACATAGTCCTCTATCAACAGCATTTCGGGCATCAAGATTGGCTCAAATGAAAACGATGCAATGAGATGAAATGATGTACTTGTCGAGACGAACATTTTGATATACTACACGCACGAATCGGAGCAACGGTGATGAAGTTATGATGTGTCAAAGTATGCAAAATAATTAGGGTTTCGGGCGAAAAAGTCAACCGAGGGGATGGATCTGGATCAGGATCTCGCCGGAACTATAGCACCTCGCGCCCTGAGGTTCACCGAAGAAGAGGGGGTGGCCGGAGACGATGAGGGAGCATGCCGGCGAGGGAGGAGCGCCGGATCTGGAGGAGAAGGAGGGCGTGGCGAGCTCCGATGGCCTTGGCGCGGTGGTGCGGCGACCGGAGCAACTGCGGCGGAGGCGGCCGGCGTTGGCTGCGGTGGAGGGGCGGCGAAGGTGCAGCGACGACGGCGGCCGGGCGGCGGGAAGAAGCTGCGCGGGCGCTAGCTCGGGTGGCGGCGCGGCAGGACGGGCCGCGGGGGCCCTCCCGGGCTTTGGCGGGCCGCGGGCGTCGGCGGAGAAGTGGGCACCGGGCGGGGACACGTGTCACATGGAGATTGGATGGGGGAGCGGGGCGGACACGTCCGGCCCTCCGGATTTCGTCCGGCGGCGGCGGGTGGAGGTTTTCTAGGGCTTCGTCCGTGATTTCGAATGGGGGTTCTTTATATGGAGGTAGAGGAAGCTAGGAAGCTCCAAATGAGGTGCGGTTTTCGTCCACGCGATCGTGATCGAACGGCCTAGGTGATGGAGGAGATTTTGGTGGGTTTTGGGCCACTTTGGAGGGGTGTTGGGCTGCAACACACACGAGGCATTTTCGGTCCCTCGGTTAACCGTTGCAGTATCAAACGAAGTCCAAATGACACGAAACTTGACAAGCGGTCTACCGGTAGTAAACCAAGGCCGCATGACAAGTCTCAGTCCAATACGAAAACGTTTAACACCCGCGCATGAAAAGAGGTAGAAAGCGACACCGGAGGACATAGGGGCGCCGGAATGCAGAACGGACAACGGGGAAAATGCTCGAATGCATGAGACGAACACGTATGCAAATGCAATGCACATGATGACATGATATGAGATGCATGACAAAGACAAAAACACACGGAGGCAAAAACCCGACAACGAGGAAATAACATAACTTAGTGCCGAAAATGGCAAGAGTTGGAATACAAATATGGCAGGTTACATACGGGGTGTTACATCTCCATCTCCGAAGCACCGTCATGATCACCATCGTCACTGGCGCGACACCTTGATCTCCATCGTAGCATCGTTGTCGTCTCACCAACTATTGCTTCTACGACTATTGCTACCACTTAGTGATAAAGTAAAGCAATTATAGGGCGATTGCATTGCATACAATAAAGCGACAACCATATGGCTCCTGCCAGTTGCTGATAACTCGGTTACAAAACATAATCTCATACAATAAAATTTAGCATCATTCCTTGACCATATCACATCACAACATGCCCAGCAAAAACAAGTTAGACGTCCTCTACTTTGTTGTTGCAAGTTTTACATGGCTGCTATGGGCTGAGCAAGAACCATTCTTACCTACGCATCAAAACCACAACGATAGTTCGTCAAGTTAGTGTTGTTTTAACCTTCTCAAGCACCGGGCGTAGCCACACTTGGTTCAACTAAAGTTGGAGAAACTGACACCCGCCAGCCACCTGTGTGCAAAGCACGTCGGTAGAACTAGTCTCGAGTAAGCGTACACGTAAGGTCGGTCCGGGCCGCTTCATCCAACAATACCGCCGAACCAAAGTATGACATGCTGGTAAGCAGTATGACTTGTATCGCTGAAAGTGCAACTATCCCTAGGTGGTTTTGGTAATTCATAACAACATATAGCTCATTGAGCTAATACTATTCCAAGATAATTATTTTAGGAAAGCTCAATGATTGGCATGGCATGGATGTGAAAGTGGAACCCTCAAAATGCTAAGGACAAAGGATTGGCTCAAGCTCAAAAGCTCAAGACTCTTCATTTTATATTTTAGTGATCCAAGATCACATTGAGTCTTTACGAAAAGCCAATACTATTAAAGGAGGGATGAGGTGTTGCTTAATGAGCCTCTTGCTTCATGTGCTTAATGATATGCTCCAAAACCCTCAACTACTTTCCCATATCCACATATGACCTAAACCCTAAGCCAAACTCGGTCCTACCGATTCTTCCTATCCGGCGCCATCGAGTTTCACTTGTCTTTAGCCACTGCCAAACCCTAGCAATTCGGTCCTACCGATAAGGATCTCGGTCTCACCGAGATGGGGTTGCAAACTCTCTGTTTCCCTTTCGTAACTTTTCGGTCTCACCGAAAGAGCGAATCGGTCCCACCGAGATTGCAATGTAAACTCAGTGCTTCCCCTTTGTAACTTTTCGGTCTCACCGAAAGAGCAAATCGGTCCCACCGAGTTTGCCTGACCAACTCTCTGGTTAGCAATTACCAAATTCGGTCTCACCGAGTTTGTGTAATCGGTCTCACCGAGATTACGTTATGCCCAAACCCTAACCGAATCGGTCCTACCGAGTTGCATGTCAGTCCCACCGAAATTCCTAACGGTCACTAGGTTTACTACTTCGGTCAGACCGAGTTTATTGATTCGGTCACACCGAGATTGGAAAACTGTGTAACGGTTGGATTTTGTGTGGAGGCTATATATACCCCTCCACCTCCTTCTCATTCGATGAGAGAGCCATCAGAACACACACACACCATTCCTACTCATATGTTCTGAGAGAGAACCACCTACTCATGTGTTGAGACCAAGACATTCCATTCCTACCATATAAATCTTGATCTCTAGCCTTCCCAAGTTGCTTTCCACTCAAATCTTCTTTCCACCAAATCCAAATCCTATGAGAGAGAGTTGAGTGTTGGGGAGACTATCATTTGAAGCACAAGAGCAAGGAGTTCATTACCTACACACCATTTGTTACTTCTTGGAGAGTGGTGTCTCCTAGATTGGCTAGGTGTCACTTGGGAGCCTCCGACAAGATTGTGGAGTTGAACCAAGGAGTTTGTAAGGGCAAGGAGATCGCCTACTTCGTGAAGATCTACCGCTAGTGAGGCAAGTCCTTCGTGGGCGATGGCCATGGTGGGATAGACAAGGTTGCTTCTTCGTGGACCCTTCGTGGGTGGAACCCTGTGTGGACTCGCGCAACCGTTACCATTGGGTGGAGCCCTGTGTGGACTCGCGCAACCGTTACCCTTCGTGGGTTGAAGTCTCCATCAACGTGGATGTAGGATAGCACCACCTATCCAAACCACGGGAAAAACATCCGTGTCTCCAATAGCGTTTGAATTCTCCAAACCCTTCCCTTTACATTCTTGCAAGTTGCATGCTTTACTTTCCGCTGCCTATATACTATTTGCATGCTTGCTTGAATTATGTGATGATTGCTTGACTTGTCCTAAATTAGCTAAAATCTGCCAAGAACTAAAATTGGGAAAAGGTTAAGTTTTTATTTGGTCAAGTAGTCTAATCACCCCCCTCTAGACATACTTTCGATCCTACAAGTGGTATCAGAGCTTTGGTCTCCATTTGCTTTGATCTCCATAGCTTTTGGTGGTCATAGCCTTGGTTTCACAACCTAGGAGAGTATGGCGTCTAGCGAGGGAAATTATCACCGTAGAGGTCCTTACATTGATGGTACTGATTTTGCTAGTTGGAAGCATAAAATGAAAATGCATATTCTTGGACATAACCCGGCCGTTTGGGCTATTGTGTGTGTTGGTTTGCAAGGTGACTTCTTTGATGGGAGAGAACCAAACCGTGAAGCTACCACGGATGAGTTGAAGATGTTGCAATACAATGCTCAAGCTTGCGATATTCTCTTCAACGGATTGTGCCCCGAAGAATTCAACAAAATCAGCCGCCTTGAGAATGCAAAGGAAATTTGGGACACTTTGATTGATATGCACGAAGGTACCGACTCCGTCAAGGAATCCAAGTTGGATGTGCTTCAAAGCCAACTTGACAAGTTCAAGATGAAGGATGGTGAAGGTGTCGCTGAAATGTACTCTAGGCTTGCTCTCATCACAAATGAGATTGCCGACTTAGGAAGTGAAGAGATGACCGATAGATTCATCATCAAGAAGATCCTAAGAGCCTTGGATGGAAAATATGATACCGTGTGCACATTGATCCAAATGATGCCCAATTACAAAGATCTCAAGCCAACGGAGGTGATTGGAAGAATTGTTGCTCATGAGATGTCACTTAAGGATAAAGAGGAACTTCACAACAAATCAAGTGGTGCCTATAAAGCCTCATGTGAAGCCCCTACATCATCAAGTGAGAAACAAGACTTCAATGAAGAATTGAGCTTAATGGTGAAGAACTTCAACAAGTTCTACAAGAGTAGAAGCAAAGATAGAAGCTCCAAGTCAAGGTCCTACAATGACAAAAGATCTTCTAGTCGAGAGCAAAACTGTTACAATTGTGGAAGACCCGGACACTATTCCAATGAGTGTACGGCTCCCTACAAGAGAAGAGAAGATTCTCCAAAAAGAAGAAGCAAAGGATCACCACCAAGGGAAAGAAGGAGTAGAGATGATCGTTATGAACGAAGATACTCACGGAGAAGCAAGGATTCGGAAAGGAAGGAAAAATCATCAAGGAGCTACACAAGACGAAGACATCAAGCTCATGTTGGTGAATGGGTATCCGGCTCCGACTCTGACAGCCGCTCCGAGAGAAGTTATCACTCCGACTCCGAAGATACTCAAGATGAAGGTGTTGCCGGTCTAGCACTTGTGTCAACCAACTCCTACGACATATTTGACTCACCAAATGAAGGAATTGGAAGATGCTTCATGGCCAAAGGTCCTAAGGTAACACACCCTGAGTATGTTGATTTCAATAGTGATGAAGATGACTTGTTAGGTAATGATTTGCTTGGTGACAACTCTAGTGATGAATACTATGATGAAAGACCAATTAATCATGCTAATCAAGATAAAACGAATGACAATGATAAGGAGAAGATTGAGGCTCTAACTAAAGAACTAAAAACTCTTAAGTTAGCTCATGACACTATCTTCGAAGATCATCGAGAACTTTTAAGAGCTCATGAGAAACTACGCTTTGAAAAGCTCAATCTTGAGCAAGAGCATGAGTTCTTAAAGGCAATCAATGATGATCTCCGCAAGAAAAGTTCTTCTTACATTGCCAAGCGTTTACTCTTATCCACTTACATGCCTCAAGTCAAGTCTAGCAAGAAAGATTCTTCGTCTAGTAGTAACAATGATCATGCTAAATCCAATATTGTTGCTTCTAGTAGTTCTCTTGATTCCACTAATGATTTTCTTAGCCAAGTTACACTTGAGCAAGAAAATAGCTTATTGAAGGGAATTATAGAGAAAGGAGTGTACAAAAGCCTTGCCGGGAGTAAGCAATTCGAGGAAATTGTGCGCAAGCAAGGAATGCACCGGAAGAATCAAGGTGTTGGTTTTGAACGAAAGTTCAATGCCAATGGAGTTGAATGGGAAAAAGATCAATACCCCAAGACAAAGTTTGTCCCTCAACAAGAGAAGTATACTTCTTTCAAGGGGACACAAGCTCAAGATGATCTTCCATCACAAGACTACGAGCAAAAAGGCAAGGACAAGCTTCAAGAGGAAATTGATGCATTTGAAGAAGCTCCTAAGACCTTAGTCAAGTGGATTCCCAAGACTGCTTCAAGTTCCACTTCATCAAGTACGACTACAACTCCAAGGATTCCCATCAAGATGATGTGGATCCAAAAGAAGAAGTAGAGAGTTCTTGAGGGTGGCTCCGCCAACGTACTTCACTCTTATCATTTTGGCAAGAACAAGTGCAATCAACTTCCACATCTTGCACTAGTTCAAGGAGTCACAAACCCTCTTGATTGGTAAGACAAGGGACAAGGTAATCTAAAAGTTTTCATGGACATCATCTTTTGTGTGCATCACTCTATGTCTATGGATATCCTTGTTTGTTCCTTGTGGGACTAACCCATGTAGGTATTGAAAGTGCAATTCACTCATATGGATAGCTCCAAGAGATCTACATCAACATTGAGCATCCACATCTTCAATATCTACATGAAGTCATCATCGACAAAACCCAAGGTTAGCTCATCCCTCTTAGGGGGGATATCACATCTAGGGGGAGCTTTACTCTAAGACTTGAGCTAAAGAAACTCTAAAGATGTGAACAAATCAATGCTTTATGTAAAAGTGGTAACCCCACTTGAGCTTAAACGATGAGTATGACCTATGATCAAGTATTCTCACTTGACTCCTAAGTCAATATACTCATATATAGATGACCCAGTCATCGCAAATTGCTTGATAGATGCTAGAGTTGGTTGTGCATGCCTTGCCACATATTTCATTTGCCATCTTATTGTGTGAGCATGTTGGTTGCATAATTTACTCATTCGAGGACATCCACTTGCTGTTTTGATTGTTTGGTTTTATCTTCTTTTGCCAAGTGGATGGACAAGAATGCCTAAGAACCTCCTCTAGCTATCTATGCTTTTCTCGTCTCAAACTCTATTCATGCTGCATCACAAAATTTGATCAAGTCAGATTCGAACCACTCTGTGTGAGGAGCGCTCGGAGTCCCCGATTCGTCATAGACTTAAACTTCCAAAACCTCTTTATGATTCTCGGTCTGACCGATACTCCACTTTCCGTGCTACCGAGATCATTAAGTTGATCTAGGTTTTCGATCTCGGTGCAACCGATTTGAACCTTTCGGTCACACCGAGTTTCAGTAACTGCACGCAGTTATGAATCTTGGTGCCACCGAGTTGTTCCACTCGGTCACACCGACAGACTCGGGCTATATATAGTCACGGGCAAAATTTGGAAATTTCTCCAAACCCCTTCGCCCGCGCGATAGCCTGCTCTGCCCTTGAGGTCTCCGGATCGTCTTCTCGCCGCCAGCAGCCTCCAGTCGCTGGTCTCCATCGCCGTCAACGGGAATTCTGCCCCGCCGTTGCCGCCGTAGCAAGTCCCCGCCGAACTAGGGTATGGACTTGATCTTTGTGCTATTCCTCAATCTGATTCCTAGCACATTGTGATCATATTGTTTCTAGCCACGTTTGATAAACTTTTGTCCAGTCAAAACGCTCATAGATTAGGTTTGATTCGAAAATTCTAGGTTTAGGTTTCCGCCGAAACCATCTCGGACCCACTGAGTTGAAAAACTCGGTCCCACCGATTTGGCTTATGCCATTGCACAAGTGAGACTCGGTCTGACCGAGAATTACTTATCGGTGTGACCGATTTTTGAACTCAGTGAAACCCTAGCAGTCTCGGTGCCACCGAACTGTGACTCGATCCTACCGAGTTCACTAGTTTAGGTTCCAAAACTGCTTCGGTATCATCGAGTTTGAAAATCGGTAGATCCAAGATGATTTCAGTGGGAAACTAAAACTAAGTTTTTGGATCATTCTTTTTGCAAAATCTCTGCATTTTGTGATGCTCATCCACTCTATCTCCTCTATAATCTATTCACAGGGTCAGCAGTCAGTTTGCAGCATGTCAGACCAGAGTGATAGCCAGAATCTGTCAGAGCAGCAAGTGGTGATGAGTGAGGGCACTAGTCCCTCCAGTTCATCTGATGAAGGCAGCAGGAGCACTCCTAGCAATTTGCCAAAGGCTGCCACGAGACAAAGGAAGAAGAAAACCTCAGACTCTAAAGATGAGGACTATGTGGCAGAGGAAGAGGCCACTTCCAAGAGAGTTGAGCCAGCTCAAGGCACAAAGCCAGGGCTAAAAATCAAAAGGCCTGCAGGCAGGCAGCCCATGTCAAAGGCAAGAGCCTCAACTGAGAAGCCCACTCCCCAAGAGCCAGTCGCTGCAGAAGGCAAGAAGAGAAAGGAGAGGGTGAAGAAGACTGTGGCTAGAGTACTTGGCAAAGCTTCCATCATGGAAGAGGAAGAAGAAGAAGAGGCAGGTGCACCAGCGCCCAAGGCACCCAAGCTAATGGGAGATGCCATAAAATCAGGGGGAGCTGCTTCCAAGGCCAAGCCAGCTCCAAAGCCAAAGCCCAAGAGGAACACACGGAGCATTCCTGCAGCTGAGAAGAACAAGGCCCCAGTGCCTGAGACTGTTGCTGA
Source organism: Triticum aestivum (assembly GCF_018294505.1). Classification (NCBI taxonomy): domain Eukaryota; kingdom Viridiplantae; phylum Streptophyta; class Magnoliopsida; order Poales; family Poaceae; genus Triticum; species Triticum aestivum. The sequence goes on from NC_057809.1 coordinate 161,491,921, forward strand.
GGATGAGGAAGAGAATGTCCTTCGGAAGCTCAAGCCCAAGATCCCAGACCACAATGATGCTCATCCTGTGGCTGAGGATATGAAGCTCAGGAGAGACTCAGGGCTCAGGAAGTGGAGAGAAGCAGACCCATATGCTTCAAGGAGAAGGACTGCCGTGGACTACAGGTTTCATACCAAGGAGCAGCAGGATTTCTATGAGACTGTGCTGCTAGATAAGAAGCCCATTGTCTGTGATATGCGATGGGTTGACTGGACATATATCAAGGAGAATGAGGAGTACTACCCATGAGTATTTGACAGCTTTAGTGCTTGTGGAGTAGCTAACTTTGTTGGGCAGAAGCTCACAAAGTGGAATGAGGAACTTATCATGCAGTTCTGCTCCACGGCACACTTTTATCCAGATGGGAGGATCACATGGATGTCTGAGGGTACAAGGTACCAATCTACAGTGGCTGAGTGGGCACAGATCATTAATGCCCCAAAGGAGCAAGATGAGGACTTGGATATCTATGCCAAGAAGAAGATGGACCATAACTCCATGTCCAATATGTACAAGGAAATTCCCAATGAAGCTCTTGACACATTCAAGTTTGGCTCAGTGCATTATCTGCTATCAGGATTGCCTACGATCAACTGGATCCTTAGGCACACCCTTCTGCCCAAGTCTGGAGATCACAAGATGATCAGAGGTCACGCGATCAATTTGCTTCATGTCTTTGATGTGCCTCAAAAATTCAAAGTCATGAGCCTCATAGTGGAAACAATTAAGAGGACTGCAGCAGATCAAAAGAGGAGCTGTGGATATGCCCCTCAGATTCAGGAGCTTATCAACTCCAAGATGGGCACGAGCGTATATTTGTTGGATAAGGAACACCTGCCCATCCGTCCAGATTTCGAGGACAATGAAGTTGTCATGACTGAGAACGAGCCATCATCTGCCCAAGCATTTGCAAAGAAGGAGAAGGCGAGGAAGGAGAAAGCTGCCAAGATGCCTACTCAAGAGGAGGCATCTGAGTACTTCTTGAAGACCAAACAAGAGCAGCTTGGTTACTTGATTGCATCCACGCTGAGGATTGAGCAAAGTCTGGCCACACTCACTAAGAATCAGCAGAGCCTAGAGAGGATCATGGAACAGAAGTTCTATGACTTGGATGTCAAAGTAACGGAAGTTCAGTCTGCAGTGGAGCAGCTCCAGGAGGACATGAATGAGAGGAGAGGCAGGACCACGACTCATGCTTTTTCTAGAGTGCCACGACGCCCGAGGTCGTCTGCCGTACCAGTTGCTGACACCAGAGCCACCACTTCAGCACCAGCTACAGCCTCAGCTCCAGCATCTACTTCAGCTCCAACTCCAGCGACTACTTCAACATCTACAGAAGCCTTCGTCCTTGGAGTGATCCGGACTCCACCACCACCTGAAGATCAAGCCTGAGCGTCGATCTAGTGCTATGCATTTTCTAGGAACTTTTTGGTAACTTGTTTCCAAAGGGGGAGAAGATGTATAGATCATAGGCTTCGAGAGAGAGTGTGTTGCTTTTCTCTCTTGCTTTATTTGGTGGTTTTTCGAACTTTTTCTGCTTTTGAGTGCTTGATACTACGTCATTATTTGTGAGACATTGATGATCATGTGTTTGATCATAAGCTACACTTAATGCTTGCTTAATGCCATTATCTTATCTTATCTTATGTGATCATTCATTATTCTTGGTGATGAGTGCATGTATTTCATTCTTATCATTTTGAGCGCTCCACCAAGATGTATGTGACATGGAAGAGTAACCCATGACTCTAACTCTTTGTGTATTTGCAGTCCAAAGCAAATTTTAAATATGCACAAATTTAGGGGGAGCTCTTACTTATCACATACTTCTCAAAGCGACGATATATTTCATGCTTATTATCATTTGTCGAAGCTTTGATCTATATGTTGTCATCAATTACCAAAAAGGGGGAGATTGAAAGTGCAACTATCCCTAGGTGGTTTTGGTAATTCATAACAACATATAGATCATTGAGCTAATACTATTCCAAGATAATTATTTCAGGAAAGCTCAATGATTGGCATGGCATGGATGTGAAAGTGGAACCCTCAAAATGCTAAGGACAAAGGATTGGCTCAAGCTCAAAAGCTCAAGACTCTTCATTTTATATTTTAGTGATCCAAGATCACATTGAGTCTTTAGGAAAAGCCAATACTATTAAAGGAGGGATGAGGTGTTGCTTAACGAGCCTCTTGCTTCATGTGCTTAATGATATGCTCCAAAACCCTCAACTACTTTCCGATATCCACATATGACCTAAACCCTAAGCCAAACTCGGTCCTACCGATTCTTCCTATCCGGCGCCACCGAGTTTCACTTGTCTTTAGCCACTGCCAAACCCTAGCAATTCGGTCCTACCGATAAGGATCTCGGTCTCACCGAGATGGGGTTGCAAACTCTCTGTTTCCCTTTCGTAACTTTTCGGTCTCACCGAAAGAGCGAATCGGTCCCACCGAGATTGCAATGTAAACTCAGTGTTTCCCCTTTGTAACTTTTCGGTCTCATCGAAAGAGCAAATCGGTCCCACCGAGTTTGCTTGACCAACTCTCTGGTTAGCTAATTACCAAATTCGGTCTCACCGAGTTTGTGTAATCGGTCTCACCGAGATTACGTTATGCCCAAACCCTAACCGAATCGGTCCTACCGAGTTGCATGTCAGTCCCACCGAAATTCCTAACGGTCACTAGGTTTACTACTTCGGTCAGACCGAGTTTATTGATTCGGTCACACCGAGATTGGAAAACTGTGTAACGGTTGGATTTTGTGTGGAGGCTATATATACCCCTCCACCTCCTTCTCATTCGATGAGAGAGCCATCAGAACACACACACACCATTCCTACTCATATGTTCTGAGAGAGAACCACCTACTCATGTGTTGAGACCAAGACATTCCATTCCTACCATATGAATCTTGATCTCTAGCCTTCCCAAGTTGCTTTCCACTCAAATCTTCTTTCCACCAAATCCAAATCCTATGAGAGAGAGTTGAGTGTTGGGGAGACTATCATTTGAAGCACAAGAGCAAGGAGTTCATTACCTACACACCATTTGTTACTTCTTGGAGAGTGGTGTCTCCTAGATTGGCTAGGTGTCACTTGGGAGCCTCCGAAAAGATTGTGGAGTTGAACCAAGGAGTTTGTAAAGGCAAGGAGATCGCCTACTTCGTGAAGATCTACCGCTAGTGAGGCAAGTCCTTCGTGGGCGATGGCCATGGTGGGATAGACAAGGTTGCTTCTTCGTGGACCCTTTGTGGGTGGAACCCTGTGTGGACTCGCGCAACCGTTACCATTGGGTGGAGCCCTGTGTGGACTCGCGCAACCATTACCCTTCGTGGGTTGAAGTCTCCATCAACGTGGATGTAGGATAGCACCACCTATCCAAACCACGGGAAAAACATCCGTGTCTCCAATAGCGTTTGAATTCTCCAAACCCTTCCCTTTACATTCTTGCAAGTTGCATGCTTTACTTTCCGCTGCCTATATACTATTTGCATGCTTGCTTGAATTATGTGATGATTGCTTGACTTGTCCTAAATTAGCTAAAATCTGCCAAGAACTAAAATTGGGAAAAGGTTAAGTTTTTATTTGGTCAAGTAGTCTAATCACCCCCCTCTAGACATACTTTCGATCCTACAATCGCCCACAACTCACTTGTGTTCTACTCCTGCATATAACATCTACACATAAAACCAGGCTCGGATACCACTGTTGGGTAACGCAATAATTTCAAAATTTTCCTACGCACACACAGGATCATGGTGATGCTTAGCAACGAGAGGGGAGAGTGTTGTCCACGTACCCTCATAGACCTAAAGCAGAAGTGTTAGCACAACGCGGATGATGTAGTCGTACGTCTTCACGATCTGACCGATCGAAGTACCAAACGTACGGCACCTCCGAGTTCAGCACACATTCAGCTCGATGACGTCCCATGAACTCTGATCCAGCAGAGCTTCACAGGAGAGTTCCGTCAGCACGACGGCGTGATGACGGTGATGATGTTGCTACTGATGCAGGGCTTTGCCTAAGCACTGCTACGATATGATCGAGGTGGTATATGGTGGAGGGGGCACCGCACACGGCTAAGAGATCAAGAGATCAATTGTTGTGTCTAGAGGTGCCCCCCTGCCCCTGTATATAAATGACTAGTGGGAGGAGGCGGCCGACCAGAGTAGGACTCCCTCTTTTCCTAGTTGGAGTAGGAGGGGGGAAAGAAGGGAAGGAGAGAGGAGGAAGGAAAGGGGGGCGCCACCCCCCTCCTTGTCCAATTCGGACTAGAGGGGGAGGGGGACGCGCGGCCTGCCCTAGCCGCCCCTCCTCTTCTCCACTAAGGCCCATCTTGGCCCATTAAACTCCCCGGGGGGTTCCGGTAACCCCCCGGTACTTCGGTATATATCTGAAACTCCCCGAAACCATTCTGGTGTCCGAACATATCGTCCAATATATCGATCTTTATGTCTCAACCATTTCGAGACTCCTCGTCATGTCCGTGATCATATTGGGGACTCCATACTACCTTCGGTACATCAAAACACAAAAACTCAGAATACAATCGTCACCGAAACTTTAAGCGTGCAGACCCTACGGGTTCGAGAACTATGTAGACATGACCGAGACACGTCTCCAGCCAATAACCAATAGCGGAACCTGGATGCTCATATTGGCTCCCACATATTCTACGAAGATCTTTATTGGTCAAACCGCATAACAACATACGTTGTTCCGTTGTCATCGGTATGTTATTTGCCCGAGATTCGATCATCGGGATCTCAATACCTAGTTCAATCTCATTACTGGCAAGTCTCTTTACTCGTTCCGTAACACATCATCCTGTAACTAACTCATTAGTTACAATGCTTGCAAGGCTTATAGTGATGTGCATTACCGAGTGGGCCCAGAGATACCTCTCCAACAATCAGAGTGACAAATCCTAATCTCGAAATACGCCAACCCAACAAGTACCTTCGAAGACACCTGTAGAGCACCTTTATAATCACCCAATTACGTTGTGACGTTTGGTAGCACATAAAGTGTTCCTCCGGTAAACGGGAGTTGCATAATCTCATAGTAATAGGAACATGTATAAGTCATGAAGAAAGCAATAGCAACATACTAAACGATCAAGTGCTAAGCTAACGGAATGGGTCAAGTCAATCACATCATTCTCCTAATGATGTGATCCCGTTAATCAAATGACAACTCATCTCCATGGCTAGGAAACTTAACCATCTTCGATTAATGAGCTAGTCAAGTAGAGGCATACTAGTGACACTCTGTTTGTCTATGTATTCACACATGTATTATGTTTTCGGTTAATACAATCCTAGCATGAATAATAAACATTTATCATGAAATAAGGAAATAAATAGTAACTTTATTATTGCCTCTAGGGCATATTTCCTTCAAGTATATGACCAAGTAGAGGTGGCCGCCAAATATTCCCAACAGGATTGTAAGTTAGACCGCCTTTTGGACGGTATAGAGGAGGAAGTGTTTGAGTCCAAGTGACTATGTACTTTTCCTTGATAGATGTAACTCTAGCTCAATTGTATAGCATTTGTCATGGCATCCCTTTTCACTTCAGCCTCAGGACCCGAAGGTGCGGAGTGTTTCCGAATACCCGCACGGCCGAATAGACCAGGGTATGCGCGGAAACTAGGCGTGGGGGTCATAGTTGCTTGAACAGACAAGTTGTATCCAGCTAGCTATGTTATATTACATTGAGATTGTAATAAACATCTTCCAGAGAGAATAGTTCCGTTAAGGGTTAATTTCCCTGGGTGTGCATGCATTAGTGTACATGTCTGAATTGTGATGTGAAAATCACAGTGTGTACAGCTTCTGGGGGTTCACAATGGAGTGAGTGCAAAAATCATCTTTAATTCACCGACCAAATATTCCCTTAAGAACGCTAGCTTTCGGCTTCACCCAGTCTGAGGTACACATCCGGATGACCCGGCAGTAACAATCGCAGAGGTGCTCCCTTTATGCCCTAGCCGAACTAACGGGAACGTAGAGCATAAGCACAGGAGCTAGGCAACCCAGCTTGGCCAAAACTTAAGTCATATCGATGCATATAGTGGCGAAGAAAAGGTACATATGAAAAAATTCATATATGAAGAGCTTGATGCTCAAGGAATAATAAAAAGCTTATGTCCAAGAAGCCCCCGGGTATAATGGACGTACATATTTAAAGATGTATGTGTCAGGGGTGTGTGGTCTAGACGTATGAAAGCTTTAAAGCAAAAAGGTAATCAGAAAAGAGAGAAAAAAATAATGGAAACTATAGGGGAGAAGGAGATGAACAAGGAGTTCGGTGTTAGGCATAGAATCTTCAAAGTCTGGCCGCGTTCCAGGGGTTCGGCTCGAGGCGATTGTCGGATGCATCACGGAGACGGTACGCCCCTCTGGTGAGAACTTCATCAATTATGAAGGGACCCTCCCATTTGGGCTTGAGTTTGTCCTTTTTCTTGTCCGGCGGGCACAGAACGAGTTCACCAACATTGTAGGTCTTGGCCCATACTTCTCTGCTTTGATATCTTGAGCCTGCTATTGGTAAAATGTTGAATGGGCTTTTGCGACATCGTGCTCCTCTTCCAGGGCATCTAGGTTGTCCTGTCGATCAAGCTCAGCTTCTCTCTCTTCGTACATATGCACTCGAGGTGAGTCGTGGATAATATTGCAGGGCAATACAGCCTCCGCGCCATACACCATGAAGAAAGGTGTGTATCCGGTAGCACGGTTGGGCGTGGTCCGCAGCCCCCAGAGTACAGAGTCGAGCTCCTCAACCCAGTGCTTGTCTGATTCTCTCAAAGACCACACTAGTCTGGGTTTGATGCCGCTCATAATAAGACCATTGGCTCGTTCGACTTGACCGTTGGTTTGCGGGTGGTCGACGGAGGCGTAATCGAGTTTAATACCAAGATTAGTACACCAGGTTTTTACCTCGTCGGTTGTGAAATTAGAGCCGTTGTCGGTGATGATGTTGTGTGGGACACCATAACGGTGCACAACACTGGATATGAATTCTATCACCGGGCCGGACTCGGCCGTTTTGACCGGTTTAGCCTCTATCCACTTAGTGAATTTGTCTGCCATGACCAGCAGATATTTTTTCTTATGGCTTCCCCCTTTAAGGGTTCCGACCATATCCAGTCCCCAGACCGCGAAAGGCTAAGTAATGGGGATAATTTGTAAGGCAGTTGGGGCGTGTGGCTTTGGTTGGCGAAGAGTTGGCATCCGACGCAGCGTTGGACAAGGTCCTGCGTGTCTGCTCGGGTTGTCGGCCAATAAAACCCAGTACGGAAGGCCTTGCTAACAAGGGCCCGAGCTGCGGCATGGTGTCCGCTGAGACCAACGTGAATTTCCGCTAAGAGCTCCCGCCCCTCTTCTTTGGAGATACATCTTTGAAGTACTCCGGTAGTACTTTTCTTGTAGAGCTCTCCGTCGTGAACCTTGTAGGCCTTCGAACGCCGGACAATGCGGCGAGCCTCATTCTTGTCTTCGGGAAGCTCCTTCCTATTAACGTAGGACAAGAAGGGCTCGGTCCATGGGGCAATGACTGCCATAATGAGATGGGTCGGCGGTGTTTTTTCAGTGGCTGAGCCCCCGATACTATCGGTGTGTTCGGGGTTTGGGGTTGTATTCGAATCTGGACTATTGTAGGAGACAAGGAACACAATGTTTACCCAGGTTCGGGTCCTCTCTATGGAGGTAATACCCTACGTCCTACTTGATTGATCTTGATGAATATGAGTATTACAAGAGTTGATCTACCACGAGATCGTAATGGCTAAACCCTAGAAGCCTAGCTTATATGACTATGGTAATGAGTGTATGTTTTCCGGACTACACCCTTTGGTTTATATAGACACTGGGGGTCTAGGGTTACATAGGAAGGAATCTTCATAGTTGGTCGCTAAGCTGTCCTTCCACGCCAAGGAGAGTCCTATCAGACACAGGTACAGTCTTCGGCCTTCACGTCTTCACAGCCCATCAGTCCGGCCCATGGATAACAGGCCGGACGCTTGAGGACCCCTTACTCCAGGACTCCCTCACCCCTCTCGAGCAGCTTGGATGTATGCATCAGCTGAGCTGAAGGCGTTAAACGCCTCTTCTGAAAAGCCGGGGTCTTGTAAAACGGCCCTTCGGCGCCGATGATTCATGGCGCTCTCCACTTCCGAGTTGGTGACGAATACATCATCTGAATCCTCGGCTAGAGGACAATCCGGCGTTACCCCCGTATCAGCCCCCGTCTTTACGACAGGATCTGGATCCTAGCTGTGGGAAGTATGACCTGCCGGACCCCCGGACATAGTCCGGCACACTCTTTTCCTTATACAGGACAAACAGAAAGGTCACAGTTGGATGTGACTGCCAACGTGCATATTTGCAAATCCATACCTCTTTGATGAAGTCTCGGTCGTATCTTCGTTTGCCTTCCTCTTCAAAGGCTTGCCCGGCGTGGGGGCTGCTTTCTTCAGAGATGCTCCTGGGGCAGCATGGCACGCCGAACGCCTCCCCTTTTGAGCACAGGACAGTGTGGTGGGTAAGGCAGAATGAGAGAACTCTTTCGGACGAGAAATCTCCTGATTACTTACGTGTGAAGCAGGGAGAAGGTCGGGATAATCGGCGGTATAGCCACCTCTGTGTCGTCATAGCTCGCCTGGTAAAACACCCCGTCCTCGAGCACCATGAATATATCCAGATCCTCCTCGAATCCGGGATCAAGGTCCCGATTGTGGCCCTCGGGCTGTGGGGCGGGGCTGTGAAGCCCTTCAGAAAACTTTTGCCAACACTGTTATAAATGGACGGGTTAATACTCGTTGAAAGTAGCTCAGGGAGCGGAGTGAGTAGAGCAGATAAGATGGGACTTACCCAGCTAGGTGGACTGTACATGGAAAATCCATCTCTGCGCTTGATACGTAGAAATTCCCCTTCCTCCCCTTTAAATAGTTCGGCCAATATTTTAGCCAGAGCGGCGGGGGTATCCGGACCCTTCCGGCCGCAGAGGGAGGCGTCATCTTCCCCGTTGTAGTGCCACATGGGGAGACCCCTGTACTGGAGTGGTTGAACCCCCCCCCCCCCCGTACTATGGAAATCGCCGTTACTTCGACTATTGATAATCCGGACTGAGCGAGTGACCTTATCTTGCTCATGAGTTGACGAATTTCCGCACTATCTTCCTCCTCAAGGCTCCGAGGGCACCAGCTGTGGTGTTTCATCAAAGGAGCTCTTGTGAATTCGGAAGCCCCCTCCGAACTGGGTTCGAAAGTGCAATGTCCTCAATACAGAACCATTCGGAGGGCCACTCTTCGGATGCCTTCTTTGGTGTGCCGGACAGATATCCGGTCTCGGTGATGCGCCATATTTCGGCTCCACCCACCTCAAATATTCACCCCCCGTGGTTGCGCGGGACAAGAAAGAATAGCTTTCTCCACAATTTGAAGTTGGTCTCACAACCCAGGAACAGCTCACAAAGAGCGATGTAACCCGTGATATGCACGATGGAGGCAGGAGTAAAGTTGTGCAGTCGGAGGCCATAACACTCCAGAAGCCCTCGGAGGAATGGATGAATTGGAAATATGACAGCTCTTAGCAGATAAGGGATGAAGCATACTCGTTCCCCCCTGGAGGGGTTGGGAAAATTTTCAGCCTGAACCCTGCCATTGAAGGAGGTCACTCCTGCTCGGACAGGGACTAGATCTGCGGGGGGGAGGAATCCCTATGTTTGCAGCTTCACCAGCTGACTGTGGGATATGGAACACCTCTCCCATTCGCCTTTTTCGGGGATGCAGGGGTGGGTTGAAGAGCTGGGAGCGTCAGCCATGTTGGAATGGATTTTCCTCGCGCGCTCAGAGGATTTTTCTGTGTGGTGTTGAATGGATCTGAGATTCAATCTCTTTAAATAGACGCTCCTCCTTAATGGCCGGGGTGATATGCGTAAAGACACCCTGACCTCTCGCCTTCGCTCGACACGTGGAAACTGAAGTTGTTGATACACAGAAACCGAGGGGTGCGACATTAAATGGGAGGCCGAATACATCACTCTGAAGTCATCGGAGGAAGAACCCGCCTTGCAATGTCGAAGACAATCTGCGCGTCGGACACCTCGTCATTGAAGTCTAGTTCGGGGTCTACTGAGGTAGTCCTGGATTAATGGGTCCTCGAGTGTCCAGCATGTTAGCCATGGGCCGGACTGTTGGGCTGTGAAGATACAAAGACCGAAGACTCTACCCGTGTCCGGATGGGGCTCTCCTTGGCGTGGAAGGCAAGCTTGACGACCAAATATGAAGATTTCCTTTCTCTGTAACTGACTTTGTGTAACCCTAGATCCCTTCGGTGCCTATATAAACCAGAGGGCCAGGTCCGTAGAGGGAAAATCATAATCATGGTCATACAGGCTAGACTTCTAGGGTTTTGCCATTATGATCTCGTGGTAGATCAACTCTTGTAATACTCATATTCATCAAGATCAATCAAGCAGGAACTAGGGTATTACCTCCATAGAGAGGGCCCGAACCTGGGTAAACATTGTGTCCCTTGTCTCCTGTTACCATCGACCTTAGACACACAATTCGGGACCCCCTACCCGAGATCCGCCGGTTTTGACACCGACAGGTCTCTGATCATAGTGTCGCGTTAGCAGCATCCTGCAGTAGTGATGGCCAAGTGATGCATTCTTGAGCGCGGCTGGAATTTATGAGGATTTCTATTATTTGTCGAAGAATGCAGGCATCACCGACTTCCTCCATGATAAGTGTGACCAATACCTCCTACTGACTAATACCTTCGTGCAAAATTTTCACTTTCATTCTAGGAAGGATCCTCCCATGGTAGAATTTCACTTATATGATGAGCCTAAGGAAATGTCACTTTATGATTTTTGCAATGTTTGCAAAATACCTTATGAGGGCAGCGTCTGTGAACCACGTCCTAGGGATGTGGAGGATTTCATTGATGAAGTTACCATGGGGGAGGAGAGAGGAGTGTCGGAGGCTCGGGTGGCTAGTTTACATTTTCTTGTTTTAAGCTATTATTCACTACTTACGGGGAGATGTTTGATTGGTCGTGGGGAGAGTGGAGGCCTTAGTGCCCCTGGCCTTGCCATTTTACGCCATGCTCTATATACTGATAGAACTTTTAGTTTGGGCGCTATAGTTGCTCGACGGTTGAGTTTAAACCGTTTGAGGGGTCCTATCTTCGGAGGTATCTATGCCTCCTGCCTTGCTAAACATTTTGAGATACCCATTAGGCTAGATGAAAAGGAAGAAATACTGCTACCCACTAGATATTTAGACTATGATAGTATGGTAGCGCATGATTTTATTACCAAAGACGATGATAAGCGGCTCATCTATAACTTAGTATTCAGTCAGGGTACTTGTCAGATTATTACTTTGCCTGCACCTTCTTTGTTCGATATTCATTTAGGCTGGTACATTATTATGCCTGACGACATTTATGCATACTGGGAGCAGACTCGATCCCCAGTCCCTGAGCCAGCATTATCACATGGTCCATATCAGGAACCCGTTTATCAATGGGAGCCACAGGATCTCGCCAACCAGTGGAACTCTCAGGATCCTCCGCAGTATCCAGGAGAGGATTATTTTGATCCGTGTCCCTAGACCAACTTAGGCCAAAAGCCTAAGCTTGGGGGACTATGTATTTCTCACCGACATTACATTCATGTTCACACACTCAGTCCAGTTGTTGGTGTTCATAGTTTTTCATTGTATTATCCAAGCTAGTTTATTTTTTCTCACTTTTGTCTTGTGTGTTTGAAAAACTTTGAGAAAATCCAAAAAAATAGTTCTTATTTCTTTTTTGTTTTTCTTTCTAGGTTATTTAGTAGTAGTATTAAAGAAAATCCAAAAAGATTTTGCGTTCCTCTTTTGCTTGATGGGAGCTTTCCCATGTAAATAGTTTTTCTCATTCTTGTTTTACTTTCTTCAGAAAAACAAAAACTCAAAAAAAATCAGTGTGTTTCTTTGAAATTCTTTTATTTTCTTTGGGTTGTAAGGAGAAGACCACGATGAAAATGTTGAGTGGCTCTCATATATATTATGTTTATATAACGAAGAGCCCATATTACCTTGTCTTCACCTTTGAATAAATGTGTGTAGATTCCAGCTTAGTCCAATGCACGTGCACTCTTATTATCATTCATATCATTCGGTCATGCAAGTGAAAGGCAATAATGATGATATATGATGAAATAATCGAGATGGAGAAAAGCTGGTATGAATTCAATCTATTTTGTTTTTGTAAATATGATTAGTTCATTGTTCTTGATTCAGCTCATTATGAATAAAACATGTTTGCAATGACAATTAGAGATTATAGTTACTCATGCCATGCTTAATTAGCTAGGAGTTTATAATGGTTTGTCTTGAGTGCCAACATGCAAATTAAAATGGTTATGATGTAGTATGGTAGGATTGTATCCTCCTTTGAATGATTCGAGTGGCTTGACTTGGCACATGTTCACACATGTAGTTGAAACAAAACAACATAGCCTCCACGATATTTTTGTTCATGGTGATTTATATCCTACTCATGCTTGCATTCAATGTTGGTTAATCTCAATGCATGTTCATGACCATTGTCGCTCTCTAGTTGGTTGCTCCTCAGTCTTTTGCTAGGATTCACTTCTCTAAGCGGGAATACAACTTGTGCATCCACTTCCATAAACCCAAAGTTGTTCCATATGAGTCCACCATACCTACCTATATGCGGTATTTGCATGCCGTTCCAAGTAAATTTGCATGTGCCAAACTCTAAACCTTCAAATAATAATCTGTTTTGTATGCCCAAATCGCTCATGTAGCGATTGGGGCCTATCAGTATCTTCCATACTAGGTGGGTTATTCTCACAATGAGTGTTTATTCACTTATCATTCATGAGAAAGTGGCTGGTAATCGAGATGCCCAGTTCCATGCTCTAAATCAAATTAAAATATAACTTCAAAACAAAATTCACCCAAGACTGTTGTTGGTATGGACGGTACCCGTTGTTTCAGACCAGCTGTGCAGTGTGCTTGTTGGTGGAGGGGGAGTAAAAAAATTACCATTCTGTTTGGGAGCCACCTATAATGTATCTAGCATGGAATATAGTGCGATCTCTTGGTTGTTATGTTGACAATGAAAGCATACCACCCAAAATTATATTCATCTCTGTTTTAAAGCTCGAGCTCTGGCACGTCTGCAAATCCCTGCTTCCCTCCGCGAAGGGCATATCTATTTACTTTTATATTGAGTCATCATCGTCTTATAAAAAGCACCAGTTAGAGAGCACCACTATCATTTGTATGCATTGTTATTAATTGATATTGAGTGTGACTGGATCTCTTTTACCATGAATTACAATGTCTAGTCAGTCCTTAACCTTCAGGGGTGCTCTGCATTTATGTTTTGTGGTCTTAGAAAGGGCTAGCGAGATACCATTTTGTCATATCATATCATGATTTCTTTGAAAAAAGTGTTGTCATCCAAGATTCATTATTATTGCTCGCTAGTTGATTATGCCATTGATATGAGTAAATGTGAGACCTAAATGTTATTGTGACTATGGTTAGTTCATAATCTTTGCTGAAAACCTGAATGGTGGCTATACATATTTGCAACAACAAGATCAAACAGAGTTTGTAAAAGTTTTTCTTTATCACTTTTAGTTTGTCAACTGAATTGCTTGAGGAAAAGAAATGGGTTAAGCTTGGGGGAGTGAGACGTATCCATTCTATCTACTTTTCCAAACTCTTTTGCCCTTGTTTTGGACTCTAATTTGCATGATTTGAATGGAACTAACCCATTTCATCATCACCACCAACCTTCCTCCATCACCAATTTCATGATGCTCACCGTCGTGTGTGATTAATTCCATCATAGGCTTGTTGGACGGTGATGGGTTGGATGAGATTTATCGTGTAATCGAGTTAGTTTTGTTAGGGTTTGATCCCTAGTATCCACTATGTTCTCAGATTGATGTTGCTATGACTTTGCTATGCTTAATGCTTGTCACAAGGGCCCGAGTGCCATGATTTTAGATCTGAACCTATCATGTTTTCACGAATATATTTGTGTTCTTGATCCTATCTTGCAAGTTGTAGACACCTATTACAAATTATGATCCGCATACCCCAAGGTGACAATAATTGGGATTCTTTTTGGTGATTACTGTAGTTTGAAGAGTTCACGTATTCACTAAGTGCTAATGCTTTGGTCCGGTTCTCTATTAAAAGGAGGCCTTAATATCCCTTAGTTTCCATTAGGACCCCGCTGCCACGGGAGGGTAGGACAAAAGATGTCATGCAAGTTCTTTTCCATAAGCACATGTGACTATATACGGAATAAATGCCTACATTATATTGATGAATTGGAGCTAGTTTTGTGCCACCCTAGGTTATAATTGTCGCATGATGAATGCCATCTGACATAATTATCATTGCCGATCCATTGCCTACAAGCTTTTCACATATTGATCCTTGCTAAGTTACTTTCGTTGTTACTGCTGTTACGATCACTACAAAACTGCTACTGTTACTTTTGCCACCATTACCGTTACTTCCATACTACTTTGCTACTAAATACTTTGCTGCAGATATTAAGTATTTCAGGTGTGGTTGCATTGACAACTCAGCTGCTAATACTTGAGAATATTCTTTGGCTCCCCTTTTATCAAATCAATAAATTTGGGTTGAATACTCTACCCTCGAAAATTTTTGTGATCCCCTATACTTGTGGGTTATCAATGTCCTCCGTAGGCCTCGAAGTGACACTTGCATAGCATCTATTCCTGATCATGCTCAAGTACACAACATATAATAACACCATCTACTACTTCTTTATAAAGGTGTGGGTCATCCCAAAAGTAATGTCTTAAATCATAGAATTTATTTCTTTTGCTGGTATGTGAAACTAGGTGGTAAAAATTTAGCAACAATGTAATTAGCATAATCAGCATACCATAGAGCATTATGAGAAGCATTTATGATAGCTGGTTGTTCATCAGGAAAGCTATCATCAATAGGTAGTGGGTCATCAAGAATATTTTCTAACCTAGTCAAGTTGTCTGCTACGGGGTTCTAAGCTCCCCTTCTATCAATAATATGCAAATCAAATTCTTGTAGTAAGAGAACCCATCTTATAAGTCTAGGTTTAGCATATTTCTTTTCCATAAGGTATTTAAAAGCATCATGATTAGTGTGAACAGTTTGTAACATCCCAAATTTTCAATTTGGAATGTTATACATTAGGTCATCATTGCATATCATATTTTATTGCATTTTGGTTTGATCCTAGAAATTCTACGCAACTAAAGGACCTACGGAGAGAGTTGGGAATTTCGTTATTTTCATATTTGAGTTTCTCGAATTTTGAAAAGAGGATCGTTTGATTTTAATAATTTTCTCTTCGAATATTTCTTTTATGAAAATAAATGAGAGAGGATAAAATGACTTCCTCAAAATAAAGAAATATTGGAGATTTAATATTAAAATCAAATAAGATTTTTTTTATTTTTATCGCTATTTTATTTGAATTAGGAAAAATATGCATTTTTCAAAATTGCATTAGAGTCCCAAATAAATGTTCACCTTGTTCGATAGATTTTTAGAGGACGGGGAAAATTTATTTCAGGATTTTTGGACTCCGTTTAGTATTTCTTTTATTTGTTTTTCTGCATAGAATATTAAAAAAAAGGAAACCGACTTTGGGCCGTAACCGCCCGGGACTCCGCCGGGGGGAGGCTTTAAAAGCTGCCGAAGCGCAGCCTCACAGCCCACCAGCCCGCCGAGGCCGAAACCCTAGCCGCGCCCGCGCCCCGCCGCTGCCGCCGCAGCCCGCGCCGCGCGCCGCCGCCGCCGACTCACCGGAGCCGCGCCACCTCGCCGCCGTCGCCGGAGTTCGCCGCTGCCGCCGCCGGTTTTCCTTTGACCGGTTCATTTTTTCAGTAAAAACCTAGATGTGTTTTTTATTAGATCGGTTTTATTTATTTTTTTCCGGTTTAGTTATATAGCGGACGTTCATCCGTACGTTCATTTTAACGAACGGTTTTCGCCCGTTAGCCGCAGATAGCGAACGTTCGTTCGTTAGTCTGTTCACCAGTTTTACTTTTTCTCGGATTTTTCGCGATTATTTTCGATCGTGATTTCTGATCCGATTTTTGTTTTAGTATAACTTTTCGCTCGTTTATCGGAATCAGGTGATTCAAGCACCTAGAGTTTCGTCTCGAAGCCCTCTTTCTGTTTAATCAACTTAAACAAGTTTTTGCTACTGTAAAATTTGACTTTAGTCCAGATTAGTAAGCGAAGCTTGTTTCTTTCACAATTTGAGTTTCGTTGCTTCATTTGATTTGATTCTTTTTGCAAACCGAAGTTCTTAAGTTGAACTTTCTGGTTAGATCTTCTTATTTGAGTTTTACCCATGCATCTTTTCTTGTTTGATTGCGATAGAGTACCCGGAGTGTGAAGCGTGCTACTACAAGTCTCTAGGTTTCACGGATCATCAGCAAAGCAAGTAACACTTTGATCATACCCTTTACTAACCAGTTTTATTGCATTAGATCAATCCTCAAACAATTGCATGGTTAGGATCTGCATAAATTGTGGGTTTTGGGAAGTTGAAGAGGTAGTACCTATTCACCTGTTTATTATCAAACATTTGGGAGTTACTTTTACGTTGCTTATATTGCTATGCTATGCTCGTAGACGTGGTTTGGGTTTGAGTGTATTCATGATAGATGTGAGTATTGTTAATTAATGGTTAACTTAAGGTGGCAACTTTAATACACATCTGGGTGGATTGAGGCACCTGGGGAACCCAGTGATTGCCTGTATTTTTGGAAATCCCGGGGTACCGTGTGATTCTCCTATGGACTGCCACCCAGGCTCAAAGGGATCATAAGATTATTCAAGCTAGAAACTTCCGTGTGCAGCCACATGCCATTATGGGCTCTGGCATAGTTGAGTAAGTTGTGGGAAACCTTTCCATGATGGGCTAGCAAATGTAGGGGATTGTAGGTGTATAGGCCTATCTATCGGTTAAGGGGACCTCTTCGGAAAGACTATGTCTCGGTCATCCGTTTCTCAAACACCATGCAGTGCGAGAAATACAACGGAGGAGATCGAGTCTTGTGGGGAAAAGTGCACAAACCTCTGCAGATTGTACAAACTAATCATGGTTAGCCATGTCCCCGGTTATGGACATCTTGAGTATCTGGTTCTTGGATTATCATGTGGATCTCATCACCCTTAACATAAATTTGGTTGGGTTATTAATTACTTTTAATTGGGATTGAGATGGGGTTTACCATTCTCAATGTTTTTCAACAAACTTTGTAGTTAAATAAAATATATTCCATTGTTGTAGGGAAAATTTGGCTTTTCGCAAAACATATTAACCATACAGCCTCCACCAGCCATATATGCATGTAGTGATAGCATTATTATGTTCATTACTCTCTTGTGTTACATTGCCAGCATATTCCACGTGTTGACCCGTCTTGCGCTGCAACGTATCATGTTGCAGACTTTTCAGATGACGATTAAGGAGCCTTAGGTCGTGGTCTTTCACTCAGTGATGTCGTATTAGATGGCCTTAAGACATATTTATTGTAATCGTATTAGATGGCCTTAATCCATATTTATTGTAATAAGTTCTCTTTTGAGACATTCGATGTAATAAGTGTGTGATTGCTACTCTGTTATAAATCCTCAAGTACTATGCGTGTCAGCATTACCGATCCAGGGATGACACTGATGCACAGAGATCGGACAGTTTGAGGTTTGGTCGCTACAAGATGGTATCAGAGCACACGCTGATTGTAGGACGCGACCACTAAGCTAAAGCCCTAGATCACTACTCTCTTCTCATTTCTGACTCCTCTCCATTTTCTACTCTTTAGGATGGCGAACGCAAGGAACAAGTTTGCACAACCGGATGAAGAAACACCCTTTGGATGACACTAGAAGGAAGTCACTAGGTACCTGAACATCGGAATATCAAGCTTCACCGGGACTTACAACGCCACTTTACCGGAAGAGGAGCGCTGGATGATTCAAGTTCAAGTTCCAGGAAGGGCATTTACGCCAGTTGATACGTCTCCAACGTATCTATAATTTTTGATTGCTCCATGCTATATTATCTACTGTTTTGGACATTATTGGGCTTTATTATCCACTTTTATATTATTTTTGGGACTAACCTATTAACCGGAGGCCCAGCCCAGAATTGCTGTTTTTTTGCCTGTTTTAGGGTTTCGAAGAAAAGGAATATCAAACGGAGTCCAAACGAAATGAAACCTTCGGGAACGTGATTTTCTCAATGAACAAGACCCAGGAGACTTGTACCCTACGTCAAGACACAAAAGAGGAGGCCACGTGGTAGGGGGCGCACCTACCCCCCCCCCCCAGGCGCACCCTCCACCCTCGTGGGCCCCATGTTGCTCCACCGACGTACTCCTTCCTCCTATATATACCTACGTACCCCCAAACGATCAGATATGGAGCCAAAACCCTAATTCCACCGCCGCAACTTTCTGTATCCACGAGATCCCATCTTGGGGCCTGTTTCGGAGCTCCGCCGGAGGGGGCATCGATCACAGAGGGCTTCTACATCAACACCATAGCCCCTCCGATGAAGTGTGAGTAGTTCACCTCAGACCTACGGGTCCATAGTTAGTAGCTAGATGGCTTATTCTCTCTTTTTGGATCTCAATACAATGTTCTCCCCCTCTCTTGTGGAGATCTATTCGGTGTAATCTTCTTTTTGCGGTGTGTTCGTTGAGACCGATGAATTGTGGGTTTATGATCAAGTCTATCTATGAACAATATTTGAATCTTCTCTGAATTCTTTTATGTATGATTGGTTATCTTTGCAAGTCTCTTCGAATTATCAGTTTGGTTTGGCCTGCTAGATTGATCTTTCTGGCAATGGGAGAAGTGCTTAGCTTTGGGTTCAATCTTGCGGTGTCCTTTCCCAGTGACAGTAGGGGCAGCAAGGCACGTATTGTATTGTTGCCATCGAGGATAACAAGATGGGGTTTTCATCATATTGCATGAATTTATCCCTCTACATCATGTCATCTTGCTTAAGTTGTTACTCTGTTTTCATTAACTTAATACTCTAGATGCATGTTGGATAGCGGTCGATGAGTGGAGTAGTAGTAGTAGATGCAGGCAGGAGTCGGTCTACTTGTCTCAGACGTGATGCCTATATACATGATCATGCCTAGATATTCTCATAACTATGCTCAATTATGTCAATTGCTCAACAGTAATTTGTTCACCCACCGTAGAATACTTATGCTCTCGAGAGAAGCCACTAGTGAAACCTATGGCCCCGGGTCTATCTTCATCATATTAATCTCCTAGTACTTAGTTATTTCCTTTGCTTTTTTACTTTGCTTTTATTTTACTTTGCATCTTTATCATAAAAAAATATATTATCTTATCATATCTATCAGATCTCACTCTCGTATGTGGCCGTGTAGGAATTGACAACCCCTTATCGCGTTGGTTGCGAGGATTTGTTTGTTTTGTGCAGGTATGAGGGACTGGCGCGTAGCCTCCTACTGGATTGATACCTTGGTTCTCAATAACTAAGGGAAATACTTACGCTACTCTGCTGCATCATCCCTTCCTCTTCGGGGAAAACCAACGCAGTGCTCAAGAGGTAGCAAGAAGGATTTCTGGCGCCGTTGCCGGGGAGGTCTACGCAAAAGTCAATATACCAAGTACCCATCACATACCCTTATCTCCCGCATTACATTATTTGCCATTTGCCTCTCGTTTTCCTCTCCCCCACTTCACCCTTGCCGTTTTATTCGCCCTCTCTCTCTATCCTCCTTCTCTTTCCTGTTTTCCACTTTTTGCCCGCTTGATTTTTGTTTGCTTGTGTGTTAGTTTGCTTTCTTGCCACTATGGCTCTACCTAAATTTGGTGATCTTCACCTTAAAAGGTTAGAAGAGATCGAAAGCAATGGCAGGAGTTTTATGGTTTTGCAATTTGAACATAATAGTTTCTTCAGAAACGAGCTTAAGGAACAGAAAAGTTTTATGAGTTTTATGAATAAAGAGCTTGATGATATGTCTAAAGAATTCGATGGTTTAAGATCCCAGATTGCTCATCTTGAGAAATTGACTGCTGAAATTTCGGATAGGCAGGCTACCTTTGTTAATAGGATGGCCTCTAACCCGGATTGCTATGAAAATAAAGATGAAGATCTAAAAGTGATTGATGTGTACCCTATTAAATCTTTGTTTTGCAACAATCTTGATAATGATGGGACTGAATATGATCCACCTTTACCTAGAAGATGTTCCAAGAATTCGGAATTTTTTGATCTTGATGCTAAAATTGATAAAAGTGGGATGGAAGAAATTAAAACCCTAGATGTTGCTAAACCCACTATTATGGATTTCAAGGAATTTAACTATGAAAATCGCTCTTTGATTGATTTTATTTCCTTGTTGCAATCCGTGCTAAATTCTCCTCACTCTTACAGTCAAAATAAAGTGTTTACTAAACATATCGTTGATGCCTTGTTGCAATCTTATGAAGAAAAACTTGAATTGGAAGTTTCTATCCCTAGAAAACTTTATGATGAGTGGGAACCAACTATTAAAATTAAAATTAAAGATCATGAATTCTATGCTTTATGCGATTTGGGTGCTACTGTTTCCACGATTCCAAAGACTTTGTGTGTTTTGTTAGGTTTCCGTGATTTTGATGATTGCTCTCTAAACTTGCACCTTGCAGACTACACTATTAAGAAACCTATGGGAAGAATTAATGATGTTCTTATTGTTTTAAATAGGAATTATGTGCCTGTAGATTTTATTGTTCTTGACATAGATTGCAATCCTTCATGTCCTATTATTCTTGGTAGACCTTTCCTTAGAACGATTGGTGCAATTATTGATATGAAGGAAGGAAATATTAGATTCCAATTTCCAAGGAAAGGCATGGAACACTTTCCTAGAAATAAAATTAAATTACCTTATGAATATATTATGAGAGCCACTTATGGACTGCCTACTAAAGATGGCAATACCTAGATCTATCCTTGCTTATTATGCCTAGCTAGGGACGTTAAACGATAGCGCTTGTTGGGAGGTAACCCAATTTTATTTTTATTCCTTGATTTTTGCTCCTGTTTAGTAATAAATAATTTATCTAGCCTCTGTTTCGGTTGTGTTTTTTGTGTTTAATTAGTGTTTGTGCCAAGTAGAACCGTTGGGAAGACTTGGGGAAAGTCTTGTTACACTTGCTGCAAAAAACAGAAACTTTAGCGCTCACGAGAACTGCTGCCATTTTTATTTGGAAAGTGATATTTAGTTAATTCTTTTTTAGGATGATTAATAGATAAATTCCCCACGTCCAGAAATTTATTTTAGAATTTTTGGGTTCCAGATCTTTCTCTAGATACAGATTACTACAGACTATTCTGTTTTTGACAGATTCTGTTTTTCGTGTGTTGTTTGCTTATTTTGATGAATCTATGGCTAGTAAAATAGTTTATAAACCATAGAGAAGTTCGAATACAGTAGGTTTAACACCAATATAAATAAATAATGATTTCATTACAGTACCTTGAAGTGGTCTTTTGTTTTCTTTCTCTAACGGAGCTCACGAGATTTTCTACTTTGAGTTTTGTGTTGTGAAGTTTTCAAGTTTTGGGTAAAGATTTGATGGATTATGGAACAAGGAGTGGCAAGAGCCTAAGGTTGGGGATGCCCATGGCACCCCCGAGATAATCTAAGGACACCTAAAATCTAAAGCTTGGGGATGCCCTGGAAGGCATCCCCTCTTTCGTCTACTTCTATCGGTAACTTTACTTGAAGCTATATTTTTATTCGCCACACGATATGTGTTTTGCTTGGAGCGTCTTGTATGATTTGAGTCTTTACTTTTTAGTTTACCACAATCATCCTTGCTGTACACACCTTTTGAGAGATCCATACATGATTTGTAATTTTCTAGAATACTCTATGTGCTTCGCTTATATCTTTTGACTTATATAGTTTTGCTCTAGTACTTCACTTATATCTTTTAGAGCACGATGGTGGATTTGTTTTATAGAAACTATTGATCTCTCATGCTTCACTTAGACTATTTTGAGTCTTAAATAGCATGGTAATTTGCTTAAAATCCTAATATGCTAGGTATTCAAGATTAGTAAAGTTTTCTTATGAGTGTTTTGAATACTAAGAGATGTTTGATGCTTGATGATTGTTTTGAGATATGGAGGTAATAATATCAAAGTCGTGCTAGTTGAGTAGTTGTAAAATTGAGAAATGCTTGTGTTGAAGTTTGCAAGTCCTGTAGCATGCATGTATGGTAAACGTTATGTAACAAATTTGAAACATGAGGTGTTATTTGATTGTCCTCCTTATGAGTGGCGGTCGGGGACGAGCGATGGTCTTTTCCTACCAATCTATCCCCCTAGGAGCATGCGCGTAGTGTCGAGGTTTTTGATGACTTGTAGATTTTTGCAATAAGTATGTGAGTTCTTTATGACTAATGTTGAGTCCATGGATTATACGCCCTCTCACCCTTCCATCCTTGCTAGCCTCTTCGGTACTGTGCATTGCCCTTTCTCACATTGAGAGTTGGCGCAAACTTCGCTGGTGCATCCAAACCCCGTGATATGATACACTCTTTCACACATAAACCTCCTTATATCTTCCTCAAAACAGCCACCATACCTACCTATTATGGCATTTCCATATCCATTCCGAGATATATTGCCATGCAACTTTCCACCATTCCGTTTATCATGACACATTCATCATTGTCATATTGCTTAGCATGATCATGTAGTTGACATAGTATTTGTGGCAAAGCCACCGTTCATAATTCTTTCATACATGTCACTCTTGGTTCATTGCATATCCCGGTACACCGCTGGAGGCATTCATATAGAGTCATACTTTGTTCTAGTATCGAGTTGTAAATAAATAGAAGTGTGATGATCATCATTTTATAGAGCATTGTCCCAAGTGAGGAATTATAAAAAAAAGAGAAAGGCCAAATGAAAAAAAAAGAGAAAGGCCAAACAAAACAAAAAAATGAGAGAAAAAGAGAGAAGGGACAATGTTACTATCCTTTGCCATACTTGTGCTTCAAAGTAGCACCATAATCTTCATGATAGAGTCTCTTGTTTTGTCACTTTCATATACTAGTGGGAATTTTCATTATAGAACTTGTATTGTATATTCCAACAATGGGCCTCCTCAAGTGCCCTAGGTCTTCGTGAGCAAGCAAGTTGGATGCACACCCACTTAGTTTCTTTTGTTGAGCTTTCATACATTTATAGCTCTAGTGCATCCATTGCATGGCAATCCCTAATCCTTGCATTAACATCAATCAGTGGGCATCTCCATAGCCCATTGATTAGCCTCGCTGATGTGAGACTTTCTCCTCTTTTTTGTCTTCTCCACATAATCCCCTCATTATATTCTATTCCACCCATAGTGCTATGTCCATGGCTCGCGCTCATATATTGCGTGAAAGTTTATAGGTTTGAGATTACTAAAGTATGAAACAATTGCTTGGCTTGTCATCGGGGTTGTGCATGATGACAGCATTCTTGTGTGACGAAAATAGAGCATGACTAAACTATATGATTTTGTAGGGATGAACTTTCTTTGGCCATGTTATTTTGAGAAGACATAATTGCTTTGATGCTTGAAGTATTATTATTTTTATGTAAATATGAACTTTCGTCTTGAATCTTTCGGATCTGAATATTCATACCACAATTAAGAAGAATTACATTAAAATTATGCCAAGTAGCACTCCGCATCAAAAATTCTGTTTTTATCATTTACCTACTCGAGGACGAGCAGGAATTAAGCTTGGGGATGCTTGATACGTCTCCAACGTATATATAATTTTTGATTGCTCCATGCTATATTATCTACTGTTTTGGACATTATTGGGCTTTATTATCCACTTTTATATTATTTTTGGGACTAACCTATTAACCGGAGGCCCAGTCCAGAATTGTTGTTATTTTGCCTGTTTTAGGGTTTCGAAGAAAAGGAATATCAAATGGAGTCCAAACGGAATGAAACCTTCGGGAACGTGATTTTCTCAATGAACAAGACCCAGGAGACTTGTACCCTACGTTAAGACACAAAAGAGGAGGCCACGAGGTAGGGGGCGCGCCTACCCCCCCCCCCCCCCAGGCGCACCCTCCACCCTCGTGGGCCCCATGTTGCTCCACCGACGTACTCCTTCCTCCTATATATACCTACGTACCCCCAAACGATCAGATATGGAGCCAAAACCCTAATTCCACCGCCGCAACTTTCTGTATCCACGAGATCCCATCTTGGGGCCTGTTTCGGAGCTCCGCCGGAGGGGGCATCGATCACAGAGGGCTTCTACATCAACACCATAGCCCCTCCGATGAAGTGTGAGTAGTTCACCTCAGACCTACGGGTCCATAGTTAGTAGCTAGATGGCTTATTCTCTCTTTTTGGATCTCAATACAATGTTCTCCCCCTCTCTTGTGGAGATCTATTCGGTGTAATCTTCTTTTTGCGGTGTGTTCGTTGAGACCGATGAATTGTGGGTTTATGATCAAGTCTATCTATGAACAATATTTGAATCTTCTCTGAATTCTTTTATGTATGATTGGTTATCTTTGCAAGTCTCTTCGAATTATCAGTTTGGTTTGGCCTGCTAGATTGATCTTTCTGGCAATGGGAGAAGTGCTTAGCTTTGGGTTCAATCTTGCGGTGTCCTTTCCCAGTGACAGTAGGGGCAGCAAGGCACGTATTGTATTGTTGCCATCGAGGATAACAAGATGGGGTTTTCATCATATTGCATGAATTTATCCCTCTACATCATGTCATCTTGCTTAAGTTGTTACTCTGTTTTCATTAACTTAATACTCTAGATGCATGTTGGATAGCGGTCGATGAGTGGAGTAGTAGTAGTAGATGCAGGCAGGAGTCGGTCTACTTGTCTCAGACGTGATGCCTATATACATGATCATGCCTAGATATTCTCATAACTATGCTCAATTATGTCAATTGCTCAACAGTAATTTGTTCACCCACCGTAGAATACTTATGCTCTCGAGAGAAGCCACTAGTGAAACCTATGGCCCCGGGTCTATCTTCATCATATTAATCTCCTAGTACTTAGTTATTTCCTTTGCTTTTTTACTTTGCTTTTATTTTACTTTGCATCTTTATCATAAAAATACCAAAAATATTATCTTATCATATCTATCAGATCTCACTCTCGTATGTGGCCGTGTAGGAATTGACAACCCCTTATCGCGTTGGTTGCGAGGATTTATTTGTTTTGTGCAGGTATGAGGGACTGGCGCGTAGCCTCCTACTGGATTGATACCTTGGTTCTCAATAACTAAGGGAAATACTTACGCTACTCTGCTGCATCATCCCTTCCTCTTCGGGGAAAACCAACATAGTGCTCAAGAGGTAGCACCAGTCACTGAGCCCATAGAGTTTTCCTTTGATGCACCTACCTGGAGTCTAGGAAAGAGTATGGCAGCCAACATCACCATGGGACGCATTGGTGAAGTTTACCACAAGGATCTCAAGGATACTATCTACCAGATTTGTGGGCGCCGAGATGAACAATGGGAGATGATTAACACCAGGAAGGATAGATCCATTGCAGCTTTCATCCAGGAGTTAAACCAGCATATTCGTCGCCAGGAGAACCAGATGTGCGCAGGCATGATAGATCTGAAGAAGGCGATGACTAGGATCATAGAGCTAGAGGAAGGACTCAAGTCTACACGTGATGGATACGAGGAGGAAATGACGATACTAGTAGAGATGAATGATGATCTGACAAGGAAGCTAGGAGTATTCATGGGAGACCCCGCGCCAGGAGGAGAAGACGATGATTCCACTTGCCCGGAGAACTACATCATCATCAATGACACCGACTCAGACCCCGACGATAGCGATGATGACTATGTTGATGAAGCTGGAGCAGATATTATGGAGTCTTCCACCGATCAATTTTTCTAGTCGACCACCATATCAGTAGTAGTATTCCACCATGTATATAGTATAGTACGAGCACTTTTGTACGATAGTTCTAGACCGATTGTATGCCCTTGCTTGATTGAGTGAGTGATATGATTGTGTTTGTCTCATGTGCATATGGATAGTGTTTTCTCTCTAGACCTCATTCTATTCTATTCTCTTCCCTCTAAACCCTCAGATGCCTCCGAGACATGACCTCGGATTTATCTTTCCACCGGAGCTCACTCAGTTGATCCAGCAGCAGAATACCTTAATGCAGTTGTTAGTTCAGAACCAAGGCAACAACAACAACCCACCACCACCCCCAGTTGACAACTTAGCCCATTTTCTGAGGTTGTGGTCGCCAGTGTTTTCTAGTAGCACTGAGCCGATAGTGGCAGATGATTGGCTCCGCAGGATTGGAAGGGAGTTAATCACTGTAGGATGCACGGATGCTGAGAAGGTGCGTTTTGCCGCGCACCAATTTGATGGACCAGCAGCCTCATGGTGAGAGAATTACACTGTCACCTATCCTATAGCCAATGTTACATGGGACCAGTTCCAGTGGGCTTTTCGCACTACCCATGTATCAGCATGAGCTATGGCCATGAAGAAGCGTGAGTTCCGCAACTTACGCCAAGGAGGACGCACCGTTGGCCAGTATGTGGACGACTTTAGCAAGCTAGCACGTTATGCCCCAGATGACGTTGCTACGGATGCAGCTAAACAGGAGAAGTTTCTGGAAGGACTGAATGTTGAACTGAGCATGCAGTTGATGGTAGCAACCTTTAATAACTACCAACAGTTGGTAGATAGAGCTCTCATGCTTGAAGGGAAGCCGTAGCAGATTGACAACCGCAAGAGGAAGTATGGACAAGGAAAGTATAATTCTAGAGCTCAGCAGAGACCCCGTTTCACCCCGAACTCGGGAGGACCCCTACAGCATAACCATGGAGGTCACAATCACACTGGAGGAAGTTCGCACAACCATTGTGGCTCCAAGAGCGGAAATGGTAATGGAGGAAGCAACGGACAGAACCGTTCCAACCCAGCAACCCCCGCCAAGAAGGATCTAAGCCACGTTACTTGCTACAGGTGCCAGAAGACCGGATATTACGCCAATGAATGTCCTGAAGCTAAGAATGGAAACGGCAATGGAAGTTCTGGGAAGAAACCCAACCCTTTCAACAGGGACAAGTGAAC
This sequence comes from Triticum aestivum, assembly GCF_018294505.1. Classification (NCBI taxonomy): domain Eukaryota; kingdom Viridiplantae; phylum Streptophyta; class Magnoliopsida; order Poales; family Poaceae; genus Triticum; species Triticum aestivum. Next base: position 161,519,183 of record NC_057809.1, read on the forward strand.
CACGTTAACATGGAGGGATTGAAGCCCAGCCAGATGCAGTAATAGGTAAGTTTTTGGTTAAGTCATTTACTGCAGTCTTTCTTTTGATACTGGTGCATCACATTCATACATATCAAGGGGATTTGTTGATAAGTATAAGCTGCCCACCAAAGATCTTAGTACACCCATGTTAGTGAGGTCACCAGGAGCAGAGTATATGGCAAGACAAGGATGTTTTCAGACGCCATTGACCATAGGTAGGCATGTTTTCCCCTCAGATCTGATAATTTTGGAATCGCAAGGTTTGGATGTGATTCTGGGTATGGATTGGCTATCGATGTATGGAGGAAACATCGATTGCGCCAGTAAGTTGATTTTTCTCACCACCCCAGAAGGAAGAAGGATCAAGTATGTATTGTGGCATGTACCAATTAGGACTCAAGTAAATTCCTTATCAGGAGTTGTACAGGAGGACGTACCAGTGGTGAGGGATTTCCCGGATGTATTTCCAGAAGAGTTGCCAGGCATGTCACCGGATAGAGACATCGAGTTTTGATTGAGCTTTTGCCAGACACAGGGCCAATATTTAAGAGACCGTATAGGATGCCCGCACGGGGTTTAGAGGAAACTAAGAAGCAGATTAAGGATTTACTGGATAAAGGGTATATTCGCCCAAGCTTGTCACCTTGGGGATCACCAGTACTTCTAGTGGAGAAGAAGGATGGATCGTTGAGGATGGTTGTTGATTATCGAGGATTGAATGAGGTGACGATCAAGAACAAGTACCCACTGCCAATGATCAATGATTTATTTCATCAGCTGCAAGGAGCTAAGGGGTTTTCCAAGATTGATCTATGATTAGGGTACCACCAGCTGAAGATTCGAGAGCAGTTTATACCTAAGACAGCTTTTACCATGAGGTACGGGCTATATGAGTATATCGTTATGTCATTTGGCCTGACTAACGCACCTGCCTATTTCATGAACATGATGAACAAGGTGTTTATGGAGTTTTGGATAAGTTCGTTGTGGTGTTCATTGATGATATTTTGGTCTACTCGAAGAATGAAGAGGAGCATAAAGAGCATTTGCGATTAGTACTTGGGAAGCTTAGAGAACATCAGCTATACGCCAAGTTCAGCAAGTGTGAGTTTTGGTTGAAGGAAGTTGGATTCCTTGGACATGTTATATCCGGAGAAGGAATAGCAGTAGACCCTGCCAAAGTCGTCACTGTGACAAATTGGGAGGCACCCACGTCAGTTGAAGAGATCCAGAGTTTTCTTGGACTCGCAGGAGAGTACCGGAGGTTCATTGAGAATTTTACAAAGATTGCAAAGCCTATGACGGAGTTATTAAAGAAGGACACCAAGTTCAAATGGACTGAGGAATGTGAGGCCAGTTTTCAGGAGTTGAAGAAACGCTCGGTTACATCACCAGTGTTGATCATGCCAGATCAACGCAAGGATTATGAAGTGTATCATGATGCTTCTCGTCGAGGACTTGGAGCATTGCTTATGCAGGAAGGAAGAGTTGTTTCATATGCCTCACGACAGCTTAAACCCTATGAGTTAAATTATGCTATGCGTGATTTGGAATTAGCAGCCGTTGTGCATGCGTTGAAGACTTGGAGACATTTTCTCATCGGAAACCATTGTGAGGTATACACGGATCAAAAGAGTTTGAAGTATATATTCACACAGAAGGAGTTGAATCTCAGGCAGAGGAGATGGTTGGAACTCATTAACGATTATGATATGAAGTTGCACTAACATCCCGGAAAGGCTAACATAGTAGCCGATGCATTGAGCCGCAAGAGTCATGTCAATACACTCATGACCGGAGAGTTACCCAAGGAGTTAGCAAAGAATCTTCGCAAGCTATGTTTGGAGATAGTTCCAAGAGGTTATGTAGCGGCATTGGAGATTTAGTCTACTTTGATGGATAAGACCAGAGAAGCTCAGAAGACGGACAAGGAGATTGCCGAGATAAAGGAAAGGATGAGCAAAGGAAAAGCCAAGGGATTTTGTGAGGATGAGCACGGTACCTTATGGTTTGAGGACCGCGTATATGTGCCAAATGATCAAGAGATCAGGAAGCTAATTTTGCAGGAGGCCCATGATTCGCCATATTCGATCCACCCAGGAAATACCAAGATGTATCTGGATTTGAAGGATAGATTCTGGTGGACCGGAATTAAGAAGGATATTGCGTAGTATGTGGCAGTTTGTGATGTATGTCAGAGAGTGAAGGCAGAACATCAGAAGCCAGCTAGATTGCTACAACCATTGCCGATACCCGAATGGAAGTGGGATAAGCTAGGCATGGATTTAATCACGGGATTGCCCAGGACTCGTTCCGGCTATGACTCGATATGGGTTGTAGTCGATCGTTTGACAAAAGTAGCTCATTTCATCCTAGTGAAGACCACTTACACCAGTGCTAAGTTGGCAAAGATATACATGACCAGGATCATATGTTTGCATGGAGTTTCGAGGACCATTGTATCAGATAGAGGAACCCAGTTTACCTCAAAGTTTTGGAATCAGTTGCATGAAACTTTGGGAACCAGGCAAGAGTTCAGTACAGCCTTTCACCCACAGACAGATGGACAGACTGAGAGAGTCAATCAGATTCTGGAGGACATGTTGAGAGCTTGTGCACTAGATTATGGATCTAGTTAGGACGACAATTAACCTTACAGAGAGTTCTCTTACAACAACAACTATCAAGCCAGTTTGAAGATGGCCCCTTTCGAAGCATTGTACGGAAGGAGGTGCGGGACATTGTTGTTGTGGCATGAAGTTGGAGACCGGCAGTTGTTTGGACCAGATTTGATTAAAGAGTCTGAAGAGAAGGTTAAGCTGATTCGTGAAAGACTCAAGGTAGCCCAATCCAGGAAGAAGACAATAGACTCAAGGTGTTCTTGATCCTATCTTGCAAGTTGTAGACACCTATTACAAATTATGATCCGCATACCCCAAGGTGACAATAATTGGGATTCTTTTTGGTGATTACTGTAGTTTGAAGAGTTCACATATTCACTAAGTGCTAATGCTTTGGTCCGGTTCTCTATTAAAAGGAGGCCTTAATATCCCTTAGTTTCCATTAGGACCCCGCTGCCACGGGAGGGTAGGACAAAAGATGCCATGCAAGTTCTTTTCCATAAGCACGTGTGACTATATACGGTACATGCCTACATTATATTGATGAATTGGAGCTAGTTCTGTGCCACCCTAGGTTATAATTGTTGCATGATGAATGCCATCCGACATAATTATCATTGCCGATCCATTGCATACGAGCTTTTCACATATTGATCCTTGCTAAGTTACTTTCGTTGTTACTGCTGTTACGATCACTACAAAACTGCTATTGTTACTTTTGCCACCATTACCGTTACTTCCATACTACTTTGCTACTAAATACTTTGCTGCAGATATTAAGTCTTTCAGGTGTGGTTGCATTCACAACTCAGCTGCTAATACTTGAGAATATTCTTTGGCTCCCCTTTTGTCAAATCAATAAATTTGGGTTGAATACTCTACCCTCGAAAACTGTTGCGATCCCCTATACTTGTGGGTTATCAATGTCCTCCGTAGGCCTCGAAGTGACACTTGCGTAGGATCTGTTCCTGATCATGCTCAAGTACACAACATATAATAACACCATCTACTACTTCTTTATAAAGGTGTGGGTCATCCTAAAAGTAATGTCTTAAATCATAGAATTTGTTTCTTTTGCTGGTATGTGAAACTAGGTGGTATAAATTTAGCAAAAATGTAATTAGCATAATCAGCATACCATGGAGCATTATGAGAAGCATTTATGATAGCTAGTTGTTCATCAGGAAAGCTATCATCAATAGGTAGTGGGTCGTCAAGAATATTTTCTAACCTAGTCAAGTTGTCTGCTACGGGGTTCTAAGCTCCCCTTCTATCAATAATATGCAAATCAAATTCTTGTAGCAAGATAACCCATCTTATAAGTCTACGTTTAGCATATTTCTTTTCAATAAGGTATTTAAAAGCAGCATGATTAGTGTGAACAGTTTGTAACATCCCAAATTTTCAATCTGGAATGTTATACATTAGGTCATCATTGCATATCATATTTTATTGCATTTTGGTTTGATCCTAGAAATTCTACGCAACTCAAGGACCTCCGGAAAGTGTTGGGAATTTTGTTATTTTCATATTTCAGTTTTCTCGAATTTTGAAAAGAGGACCGTTTGATTTTAATTATTTTCTCTTCAAATATTTCTTTTATGAAAAGAAAAGAGAGAGGATAAAATGACTTCCTCAAAATAAAGAAATATTGGAGATTTAATATTAAAATCAAATAAGATTTTTTTTTGGATTTTTATCGCTATTTTATTTGAATTAGGAAAATATGTGTTTTTCAAAATTGCATTAGAGTCCCAAATAAATGGTCACGTTGTCCGGTAGATTTTTAGAGGACGGGGAAAATTTATTTCAGGATTTTTGGAGTCCGTTTAGTATTTCTTTTATTTGTTTTTCTATGCGGAATATTTTTTTTTAAAAAGGAAACCGACTTTGGGCCGTATCCGCCCGGGACTCCGCCCGGGGGGAGGCTTTAAAAGCCGCCGAGGCGCAGCCTTGCAGCCCGCCGAGGCCAAAACCGTAGCCGCGAGCACGCCCCGCCGATGCCGCCCGCTACCGCCGCGCCGCCTCGCCGCTGACGTGGTTTGGGTTTGAGTGTATTCATGATAGATGTGAGTATTGTTAATTAATGGTTAACTTAAGGTGGCAACTTTAATACACATCTGGGTGGATTGAGGCACCTGGGGAACCCAGTGATTGCCTGTATTTTTGGAAATCCCGGGGTACCGTGTGATTCCCCTATGGACTGCCACCCAGACTCAAAGGGATCATAAGATTATTCATGCTAGAAACTTCCATGTGCAGCCACATGCCATTATGGGCTCTGGCATACTTGAGTAAGTTGTGGGAAACCTTTCCATGATGAGCTAGCAGATGTAGGGGATTGTAGGTGTACAGGCCTATCTATCGGCTAAGGGGACCTCTTCGAAAAGACTGTGTCTCAGTCATCCGTTTCTCAAACACCATGCAGTGCAAGAAATACAACGGAGGAGATCGAGTCTTGTGGGGAAAAGTGCACAAACCTCTGAAGAGTGTACAAACTAATCATGGTTAGCCATGTCCCCGGTTATGGACATCTTCAGTATCTGGTTCTTGTATTATCATGTGGATCTCATCACCCTTAATATAAATTTGGTTGGGTTATTAATTACTTTTAATTGGGATTGAGATGGGGTTTACCATTGTCAATGTTTTTCAACAAACTTTGTAGTTAAATAGAATATATCCCTTTGTTGTAGGGGAAAATTGGCTTTTCGCAAAACATATTAACCATACAGCCTCCACCAACCATATATGCATGTAGTGATAGCATTATTCTGTTCATTACTCTCTTGTGTTATATTGCCAGCATATTCCATGTGCTGACCCGTTTCGGGCTGCAACGTATCATGTTGCAAACTTTTCAGATCACGAGTAAGGAGCCTTAGGTCATGGTCTTTCACTCAGTGATGCCGTTGGAGTTGATGGACTCACTTTATCTTCCAAGCCTTCCGTTGTTATCGTATTAGATGGCCTTAAGCCATATTTATTGTAATAAGTTCTTTTTTGAGACATTCGATGTAATAAATGTGTGGTTGCTACTCTGTTATAAATCCTCAAGTACTGTGTGTGTCAGCATTACCGATCCAGGGATGACACTGATGCACAGAGATCAGACCGTTTGAGATCTGGTCGCTACACAGTTACTTTAGAATCAACAATATAAGATCTAAACTTATCACAAGCAAATACAACTGCTAGAAATTATTTTTCAGTAGTGGCATAATTTCTTTGAGAACTGTCTAGAGTTTTACTAGCATAATGAATAACATTCAATTTCTTATCAACTCTTTGTCCTAGAACAACACTAACAGCATAATCACTATCATCACACATAATTTCAAAGGGTAGGTTCCAATCAGATGGTTGAACAATAGGTGCAAAAATTAAGGCTTTCTTAAGTATTTGAAATGCTTCTACACAATCATCATTAAAAACAAATGGAACATCTTGTTTCAAGAGATTAGTCAGAGGTCTATAAATTTTAGAGAAATCTTTAATAAATCTCCAATAGAAACCAGCATGACCAAGGAAACTTCTTATACCTTTGATATCTTTAGGACATGGGATTTTTTTCAATAGCATCTACTTTAGCTTTATCAACTTCAATACCTCTTTCCAAAATTTTATGTCCCAAGACAATACCTTCATTAACCATAAAGTGGCACTTCTCCCAATTCAAGACAAGGTTAGTTTCTTCACATCTCTGCAAAACTCGATCAAGGTTGCTTAGGCAATCATCAAAATAAGTTCCGTAAATGGAGAAATCATCCATTAAAACCTCAACAATCTTTTCACAAAAGTCAGAGAATATAGCAGTCATACATCTTTGAAAGGTAGCAGGTGCATTGCATAAACTAAAAGGCATATGTCTATAAGCAAAGGTACCGAAAAGGCAAGTAAAGGTAGTTTTTTCTTGATCCTCTTACGACACGGGTATTTGAGAAAACCGAAATAACCATCTAGAAAGCAAAAGTGTGTATGTTTGGACAGTCTTTCTAGCATTTGACCAATAAAAGGTAGAGGCTAATGATCTTTCCTAGAATCTTTGTTTAATTTTCTAAAATCAGTTACCATTCTATAACCTGTGACAAGTCTTTGTGGGGTCAATTCATTCTTATCATTGGGAACAACAGTAATACCTCCCTTCTTAGGGACACAATGAACATGACTTACCCATATACTATCAACAATAGGATAAATTATACCTGCTTCCAAAAGCTTTAATATTTCGTTTCTTACCACTTCTTTCATCTTATGATGTAACCGTCATTGATGATCAACAACTGGTTTAGCATCAGGCTCCATATTAATTTTATGTTGTTATAGAGTGGGACTAATGCCCTTAAGATCATCAAGAGTATATCCAATAGCGGCACGGTGCTTCTTCAGAGTTTTCAACAATTTCTTTTCTTCATGCTCTCGAAGGTTAGCACTAATAATAATAGGGTATATCGTCTTTTCATCAAGATAAGCATACTTCAGTGTATCAGGTAATTTTTTAAGATCAAACACAGGATCACTCTTGGGTGGCAGAGGATCTCCAAGAGTTTCAACAGGAAAATTGTGTTTCAAAACAGGCATCAGTTTAAAGAAAATATCATCTAATTCCTTTCTTTCATTCATAAGCATATCATTTTCATGGTCTAGCAAATATTGTTCTAAAGGATCAGTAGGAGGCATAGCAATAGAAGCAAGACCAATAATCTCATATTTAATAGGCAATTCTTTATCATGGGGTTGTCTACGAAATTTAGAGAAATTAAACTCATGAGACACATCCCCAAAACTTACACTAACAATTTCTTTCTTGCAATCTATCTGACAGTGTTCAAGAAAGGTCTACCAAATATAATGGGACAAAAATCATCTTGTGGGGAACCAAGAACAAGAAAATCCATAGGGTATTTTATTTTCCCACACAAGACTTCAACATCTCTAACAATCCCAATTGGTGATATAGTATCTCTATTAGCAAGCTTAATAGTAACATCAATATCTTCTATCTCAGCGGGTGCAATATCATTCATAATTTCTTGATATAAGGTAAAGGGAATTGCACTCACACTAGCACCCAAATCACATAATCCATGATAGCAATGATCTCCTATCTTAATAGAAATAACAGGCATGCCAACAATAGGTCTATGTTTATCTTTATCATCGGGTTTGGCAATTCCAGCAGCTTCATCACATAAATAAATAACATGCCCGTCAATATTATCGATCAAGAGATCCTTAACCATAGAAACACTAGGTTCAACTTTAATTTGTTCAGGGGGTGTAGGTGTTCTATTATAACTCTTACAAACCATAGCCAAAGCTTTAGCATGATGTTTTATCCTAATAGGAAAAGGTGGCTTGTCAATGTAAGCAGTAGGAATAACAGGATCAACATTATAAGTAATAGTTTCTTCTTCAGCTTTAATAGGTTCTACTACTTTTACTTCAATTGGAGGATGATATTTAAACCACTTATCCTTAGGGAGATCAACATGAGTAGAAAATGATTCACGTAAAGAAGCTACTATTTCAGAGTCAAGTATATATTTAGTGCTAAATTCACGAAAAGCATCGATTTCCATAAAAGATTTAACACAATCAAACTTAAGGTTTATACCTGACTCCTTACCATTGTCGAGTTCCCAATCTTCACAGTTGCATTTAAGTCTTTCCAATAAATCTCATTTGAATTCAATAGTCTTCTTTATAAAAGAACCGGTACAACAAGTATCGAGCATGGATTGATCATTACGAGAAAGTCGTGCATAAAAATTTTGAATAATAATTTCTCTTGAGAGCTCATGATTGGGGCATGAATATAAGATTGAGTTAAGTCTCCCCCAATCTTGAGAGATACTTTCTCCTTCACGAGGCCAAAAATTATAAATATAATTCCGATCATGATGAACCAGATGCATAGGATAAAACTTCTGATGAAATTCCAATTTCAATCTGTTGTAATTCCAAGTCCCGATATCATCGCATAGCCTATACCATGTCAATGAATTTTCCTTCAAAGATAAAGGGAAGACCTTCTTCTTGAATTCATCCTCGGGCAAACCTGCAAGCTTAAATAATCCACAAACTTCATCCACGTAGATTAGATGCATATCAGGATGTAATGTTCCATCTCCTGCATAAGGATTAGCTAGCAGTTTCTCTATCATACCCGAAGGAATTTCATAATAAATATTTTCAGTAGGTTGAGGAGCAACTTCTTGCTCTACTGGTCGGGGTGAAGATACCCCGAACAAGGCCCTCAAAGGATTGTTTTCCATAGTGACAAGTGACAGTAAATTTCAGCACGTAATATAAATGTTTCCTTACCAAAGGCGCTTCACTCCCCGGCAATGGCACAAGAAAAGAGTCTTGATAATCCACAAGTATAGGATATCTATCATAGTCCTCTCGATAAGTAAGAGTATCGAACCCAACGAGGAGCAGAAGGAAATGAGAAGCGTTTTTCAGCAAGGTATTCCCTGCAAGCACTGAAATTATCGGTAATAGATAGTTTTGTGATAAGATAATTCATAAAGGGTAACATGTAACAAGTGTAACTAAGGTGTAGCAAGGTGGCCCAATCCTTTTTGTAGCAAATCACAAGCCTGGACGAACTCTTATATAAAGCAAAGTGCTCCCTAGGACACATGGGAATTACTGTCAAGTTAGTTTCCATCATGCTCATATGATTCACGTTCGTTACTTTAATAATTTGATATGTGGGAGGACCGGTGCTTGGGTGCTCTCCTTACTTGGACAAGCCTCCCACTTATGATTAATCCCTCTCGCAAGCATCTGCAACTATGAAAGAAGAATTAAGATAAATCTAACCATAGCATGAAACATATGGATCCAAATCAGCCCCTTACGAAGCAACGCATAAACTAGGGTTTAAGATTTTGTCACCCTAGCAACCCATTATCTACTTATTACTTTCCAATGCCTTCCCCTAGGCCCAAATCATGGTGAAGTGTCATGTAGTCGACGTTCACATAACACCACTAGAGGAGAGACAGCATACATCTCATCAAAATATCAAATGAATTCCAAATTCACATGATTACTTATAACAAGACTTCTCCCATGTACTCGGGAACAAATGTAACTACAAGAGATGAACTAGGGTTTGAGATGAGATGGTGCTGGTGAAGATGTTGATGGAGATTTACCCCCTCTCGATGAGAGGATCGGTGGTGATGACGATGGCTTTGATTTCCCCCTCCGAGAGGGAAGTTTCCCCGGCAGAATAGCTCCAACGGAGCCCTAAATTGCTTCTACCTAGGTTCCGCCTCGAGACGGCGACGCTTTGTCCTGAAAGCTTCCTTATGATTTTTCCACGCCAAAACCCTCCATATAGCAGAAGATGGGCACCGGAGACTAGACAGGGGCCCACAAGCCCTAGGGGCGCGCCCAGGGGGTAGGGCGCGCCCCCAAGCTTGTGGCCTCCTAGTGGGTCCCCTCTAGTATTTTCTTTGCCCAATATTTTTTTTATTCCAAAATAATTCTCCATAAATTTTTAGGACTTTTGGAGTTGTGCAGAATAGGTATCTTAGATTTGCTCCTTTCCGGTCCAGAATTCCAGCTGCTGGTATTCTCCCTCTTTGTGTAAACCTTATAAAATACGAGAGAAAAGGCATAAGTATTGCACCATAATGTGTAATAACAGCACATAATGCAATAAATATCAATATAAAATTATGATGCAAAATGGACGTATCACACCGCTCCACCGCACCACAATGCAAATCGCTTAGCAACGCGCTGTCGAGCCCCCAAGTGATTAAGTGGCTTCCACTAAGCACGTGGCAGCCCATTGGAAGACATATTACTCTCATATGACACCCGTCCAGCAGCATGTCAAACAGATAAGCAGAAGATGATTAAGCGGCACGACAGGCTTGTCGGGCTTCACCCTCAGCACGACAGCTAGCAATGCATTTAATGCACTTTGTCCTAACTGCCAGAGTTAGGCATGATAGCACTATTTGCTATCTAATCACTAGATAAAGACTGTTTTGCCATTGTGGCAACCCCTGAAGCTATAAAAGGAGGTCCAAGGCAACTTAGCAAAGGATTCGGACCCTTGCACACTTGTATGCACGTAGCAGCTCTTCCCAAGGCCACCTTTCCGGGTTTGAGCGTTGTGTGTTCATTGTGTTCCTACATCCAATCCACCAAAGCAGGAGTAGGGTTTTATGCTTCCCAGCGGCCTGAACCTGGCTAAAAACCACGAGTGTCACCAACGTCATGCTGCTTCATGGCCTCCGCTCTTTGTGAAACGTGATCTTCCCCCTTGCCGAACCATAAAGGGGCTGATGGCCCCATAGGTGATCATGTTCTCCCACGGCACCAGTGCATCGGGTCCAATGAGAATCTTTTGTGACAACACTGGAGCAATTTCCTTAGCGAAGGAATCTAGGTTTCACAAGAGAACCAAACACATCAAGAGACGCTTCAACTCCATTCATGAAAAGGTCAAGGATGGAGACATAGAAATTTGCAAAATACATACGGATCTAAATGTAGCAGACCCGTTGACTAAGCCTCTTCCGCGAGCAAAACATGATTAGCACCAACACTCCATGGGTGTTAGATTCATTATAATGTAATCTAGATTACTGACTCTAGTGCAAGTGGGAGACTGATGGAAATATGCCCTAGAGGCAATAATAAAGTTGGTTTTATTATATTTCCTTATTCATAATAAAGGTATATTATTCATGCTAGAATTGTATTGATTGGTGTAAGATCGAAAGTATGTCTAGAGGGGAGGTGATTAGACTACTTGACCAAATAAAAATCTAGCCTTTTCCCAATTTTAAGTCTTGGCAGATTTTAGCAACTTAGCACAAGTCAAGCAATCAACCTACACATGCAAGTCTAAGAGTATAGCAGGGGAATGTAAAACATTTGCATATGAAGGTAAAGGGAGGAGTTTGGAGGGAGCAAACGCAATGTAGACACGGAGATTTTTGGCGTGGTTCCGATAGGTTGTGCTATCGTACATCCATGTTGATGGAGACTTCAACCCACGAAGGGTAACGGTTGCGCGAGTCCACGGAGGGCTCCACCCATGAAGGGTCCATGAAGAAGCAACCTTGTCTATCCCACCATGGCCATCGCCCACGAAGGACTTGCCTCACTAGGGTAGATCTTCATGAAGTAGGTGATCTCCTTGCCCGTACAAACTCCTTGGTTCAACTCCACAATCTTGTCGGAGGCTCCCAAGTGACACCTAACCAATCTAGGAGACACCACTCTCCAAAAGGTAATAGATGGTGTGTTGATGATGAACTCCTTGCTCTTGTGCTTCAAATGATAGTCTCCCAACACTCAACTCCCTCTCGCTGATTTGGATTTGGTGGAAAGATGATTTGAGTGTAAATCAACTTGGGGAAGGCTAGAGATCAAGATTCATATGGTTGGAATGGAATATCTTGGTCTCAACACATGAGTAGGTGGTTCTCTCAAATGTAGGCACGTTCTGATGGCTCTCCTTACTAATGAAGGAAGGGTGGAGGGGTATATATAGCATCCACACAAAATCTAACCGTTACACACAATTTACCAAACTCGGTGGGACCGAATCAGAAAATTCGGTCATACCGATTCAGTTCAAAATGTGAACGCTAGGCTTTTCGGTGGGACCGACATGTCAACTCGGTGGGGCCGATTCCATTAGGTTAGGGCATAACATAATCTCGGTGAGACCGATTACACAAACTCGGTGGAACATATTTTGGTAATAGGCTAACCAGAGAGTTGGTTAGGCAAACTCGGTGGGACCGAATCGCTCATTTCGGTGAGACCGAAACGTTACAAAAGGGAAACAGAGAGTTTGCATTGCGAACTCAGTGGGACCGATCGCTCATCTCGGTGAGACCGAAATGTTACGAAGGGAAACAGAGAGTTTGCAATCCCATCTTGGTGAGACCGAGATCCCTATCGGTGAGACCGATATGACTAGGGTTTCTGGCAGTGGCTATGTCAAGTGAACTCGGTGGCGCCAGATAGAACATTTCGGTGGGGCCAAGTTTGACTTTTGGTTTGGGACATATGTGGATATGAGAAAGTGGTTGAGAGTTTTTGGAGCATATCACTAAGCATTTTGAGCAAGCAAGCCATTAAACAACACCTCATCCCCTTTTAATAGTATTGGCTTTTCCTATGGACTCAATGTGATCTTGGATCACTAAAATGAAAAGGTAGAGTCTTGAGCTTGAGTCAATGTGTGTCCTTAGCATTTTGAGGGGTCCACATTCTTAATCTATGCCATGCCAATCATTGAACTTTCTGAAATGATCATCTTGAAATAGTATTAGTTCAATGAGCTATATGTTGTTACTAATTACTAAAACCACCCAGGGATAGTTGCACTTTCAATCTCCCCCTTTTTGGTAATTGATGACAACATATAGATCAAAGCTTCGACAAATGATAATAAGATTTAAATACATCGTCGCTTTGAGAAGTATGTGATAAGCAAGAGCTCCCCCTAAATTTGTGCACTATGTAAGATTTTCTTTTGAATGCAAATGCACAATCGATTAGGAGCATGGGTCACTCTTCCATGTCACATACATCTTGGTGGAGCGCTCAAAATGATATGAACTAAAACGTGCACTCATCACCAAGCAAAGTGAATGAGCATATAAGGATATAAAAGATAATGTCATCCAAGCAAACGTTAAAGTATGATACGATCAAACACATGATCATACAAGTATCTCACACAGACATAGAGTATAACAAGCACACACACAAGTTCAACAAAAGACAAGAGAGACAAAGCAGCAAAGCAACACTCTCTCTCGAAGCCTATGATCTATACATTTCTCCCCTTTTGGCAACAAGTTACCAAAAAGTTCAAAAATGCATAGTGCTATGCGTCTCTCAGGCTTGGTTTTCGGGAGGTGGTATAGATAGAACTCCAAGGACGAAGGCATCAGTGGATGATGTTGGAGCTGGTGGAGCAGGTGCTGGAGGTGGTACTGAAGTCATTGCTGGTGCTGATGAAGTAGCTCTTGTATCTGATACTAGCACTGCAGCTGACCTCCGACTCCTTGGCACTCGCTGAAAATCACTCGTAGTTGCCTTTCCTCTCTTCTCCTCAGCTTCCTCCTGGAGCTGCTCGACTGCAGTTTGTATCTTAGTCACCCTGAGGTCAAGATCATAGAATTTTGTCTCAACAATCCTTTCCAAGCTCTCTTGATTTTGAGTCAGGGTGGCCAAGCCCTTCCCAATCCTCAATGTTGCTTGTATCAGATAACCCAATTGATCTTGTTTGCTCTTTAAGAACACCTGAGATGCTTCCTTAACACTTAGCATCCTTGCAGCCTTTTCTGCCTTTGCCTTAACTCTCTTCTCTTGTGCTTATGCTGATGAAGGTTCATTCTCATTCATCACAACTACGTTATCCTCAAATTCTGGGTGCAAAGGTAAGTGCTCCTTGTCCAACAAGTAAGTGCATGTGCCCATCTTGGAGTTGATGAGCACCTGAATATGTGGAGCATATATACCCGCAAGATCTTTTCTGATCTGCTGCAGTCCTCTTGATTGTCTCAATAATCAGACTCATGACCTTGAATTTTCAAGGGACATCAAATATTTGTAGCAGGTCGATTGAATGTCCTCTTATCATCTTATGATCTCTAGATTTGGGTAACAGAGTATGCCTTATGATGGTGTTGATTGTAGGCAGACTAGACAACAAATAATGCACAGATCCAAGCTTGTGTGTCTCCAAAGCTTTGTCGGGGATCTCCTTGTACATATTTGCCATTGAGTTGTGGTCCTTCTTCTTCTTGACATACACATACAAATCATCCTCATGTTCCTCTAGGGCATTGATAAACTTCCCCACTCATCAATAGTTGATTGGTACCTCGTACCTTCAGACAACCACACGATTCTGCCATCTGGATAGAAGTGAGCAGTGGAGTAGAATTGCATAACGAGCTCATCATTCCATTTGGTCAACTTTTGACCCACAAACTAATCAACTCCACAAGCTTTGAAGCTTTCATTTACATCTGGGAAAAAGTATTCATTCTCATCAATGAATTCCCAATCAACCCATCTCATATCATAGACAATTGGCTTGTTGTCAAGCAGAATGGTCTCATAGAAATCATGTTGTTCCTTGGTGTGGAACCTATAGTCCACTGCAGCCCTCCTCCTCACAGCATAGGGGTCAGACTATCTCCAAAGTCTCAATCATGCATCCTTCCTGATGTTCATGTCCTCAGCCACTGGATGAGTGTCATTGTGGTCTGGAATCTTAGGTTTCAGTTTTCTCAGCACTTGGCCTTCTGCATCTTCTTCTTCAACTTCAGGCACTGGGGCCTTGTTCTTTTCTTCAGCAGGGATATTCCTGGTGCTTCTCTTGGGCTTAGAGGGCTTTTGAGCTTGAGCAGCAGCCTTGGGAGCAGTTTTGGGCTTTGATGGAGCAGCCTCTGACCTGATTGCATCTCCCATGAGCTTCTGGGACTTGGGTGCTGGTGCAGCATCCTCTTCATCTTCTTATGGCTCTCTCATTATGGAGGATCTACCAAGGACTTTGGCGGTGGTCTTCTTGACCCTCTCCTTCCTCTTCTTTCCCTCTCCAACAGCCTCTCTAGTTGGCTTAGAGGTTTCAGCAGATGAGGCCCTCGCCTTAGACATTGAAACTCCTTTTTCCGGTGCCTTATTATGCAACCTTGGCTTAGTTGTTGCAGCAATGCCATACTCTTTATTCAACACCTTCTTTTTGGAGCTAACTTCCTCCTCAACAGCCACATAGTCCTCATCTTTAGAATCTGAGGTTTTCTTATTCCTTGTTCTGGTGGCTGCCTTTGGCAAGTTACTAGGAGTGCTCCTGCTTCCATCATCTGAGGTGCTTGAGGGACTAGTGCCCTCACTCATTTGCACTGGCTCTTCAGATCTGTTTTGGCTATTGACACGTCCATTTTGCATCATGCTTTTATATTGATATTTACTGCATTATGGGTTTTTATTACACATTATGTCACAATACTTGTGCCTATTCTCTCTTATTTTACAAGGTTTACATGAAGAGGGAGAATGCCAGCAACTGGAATTCTGGGCTAGAAAAGGAGAAAATATTAGAGACCTATTCTGCACATCTCCAAAAGTCCTAAAACTTCATGGGAGCACATTTCAAAATATATAAAAAATATTGGGCGAAAGAAGTACCAGAGGGGGGCACCCACCGTCCACGAGGGTGGGGGCGCGCCCCCTGCCTCGTGGGCCCTCTGGTAGCCCTCTGATGCCCATCTTTGGCTATATGGAGTCTTTCATCGAGGAAAAAATCATAATCTAGCTCACGGGAAGAAACTCCGCCGCCACGAGGCGGAACCTTGGCGGAACCAATCTAGGGCTCAGGTGGAGCTGTTCTGCCGGGGAAACTTCCCTCCGGGAGGGGGAAATCATCACCATCGATCCTCTCATCGGGAGGGGGTCAATATCCATCAACATCTTCACCAGCACCATCTCATATCAAACCCTAGTTCATCTCTTATATCCAATCTTTGTATCCAAACCTCGGATTGGTACCTGTGGGTTGCTAGTAGTGTTGATTACTCCTTGTAGTTGATGCTAGTTGGTTTACTAGGTGGAAGATCATATGTTAAGATCCATTATGCATATTAATACCCCTCTGATTATGAACATGAATATTATTTGTGAGTAGTTCCGTTTGTTCCTGAGGACATGGGAGAAGTCTTGCTATAAGTAGTCATGTGAATTTGGTATTCGTTCGATATTTTGATGAGATGTATGTTGTCTTTCCTCTAGTGGTGTCATGTGAACGTCGACTACATGACACTTCACCATTGTTTGGGCCAAGAGGAAGGCATTGGGAAGTAATAAGTAGATGATGGGTTGCTAGAGTGACAGAAGCTTAAACCCTAGTTTATGCGTTGCTTCGTAAGGGGCTGATTTGGATCCATATGTTTCATGCTATGGTTAGGTTTACCTTAATACTTCTATTTTAGTTGTGGATGCTTGCAATAGGGGTTAATCATAAGTGGGATACTTGTCCAGGTAAGGGCAGTACCCAAGCACCGGTCCACCCACATATCAAATTATCAAAGTACCGAACGCGAATTATATGAGCGTGATGAAAACTAGCTTAATGATAATTCCCATGTGTCCTCGGGAGCGCTTTCCTTTATATAAGAGTTTGTCCAGGCTTGTCCTTTGCTACAAAAAGGATTGGGTCGTCTTGCTGCACCTTATTTACTTTTATTACTTGTTACCCGTTATCAATTACCTTATCACAAAACTATTTGTTACCGATAATTTCAGTGCTTGCACATAATACCTTGCTGAAAACCGCTTATCATTTCCTTCTGCTCCTCGTTGGGTTTGACACTCTTACTTATCGAAAAGGATACGATAGATCCCCTACACTTGTGGGTCATCAGCTATCACTCTGGTCAGACATCTTGGCAGGCAAACTGACAGCAAACCCTGTGAATAGATGTAGATGAGGTAGAATGGATGAGCATCACAAAGTGTAGAGTTTTTGCAAAACACATGAGTCAAAAACTTAGTTTTAGTTCTCCATAGAGAGCATTTCGGAGCTACCGATTTGTCAAACTCGGTGATACCGAAGCAACTATTGGAGTCTGAACTAATGAACTCGGTTAGACCGAGTCACAGTTCGGTGGCTCCGAGATTGCTAGGGTTTCACAGAGAATCGAACTCAGTCGCACCGATTTGCGATTTTCAGTCAGACCGAAAAGCGCATGTGCAATGTCCTAAGCCAAATCGGTGAGACCAATTTCTACAACTCAGTCGGTCCGAGATGAGTTTGGCGGAGACCTAACCCTAAATTTTCGAATCAATCCTAACCTATAGGGAGTTTTATCTGGATAGATTGATTTCATACTTGGTGTGAATCATGGCAAAGCAATGTGCTAAGAATCGGAATGAGGAATTAGCACATAAAGTCGAACTCATACCCGAGTTCGGCGGGAGTTCGCTACGGCGACAACGGCAGGGCAGAATCCTGTTGACGGCGACGGAGATTGACAATCCCCAAGTGCAGGGAATCATCGTAGCAATTCCCAATGGTGGAAGTGATAAGTATGGAGTGTCGAACCCACAAGGAGCTAAATATAAGATCAATATTCTCTCAAGTCCTATCTCCCACTAACATGACCCTACGTACACCAAACATTTGCTTCCAACTAGAAACGAGAAATAAAACTATGTTGTGGGTATGAAGAGGATAATTTTGCATGGTATCGGAGAGATAAAATATAAAAGTAGGTGATGTTATCATAAAGCTAGAATATATTACTAAATATTATAAATAGCAAGTGTGGAATAATGATGGATCGGTGTGCGGAATTGTCTTAGGCAATTGTTAAAAAGACTGATAGTCGTCATTGCAATTTCATATGAGGGAGAGGCATAAGCTAACATACTTTCTCTTCTTGGATCATATGCACTTATGATTGGAACTCTAGCAAGCATTCGCAACTACAAAAGATCATTAAGGTAAAACCCAACCATAGCATTAAAGCATCAAGTCCCCTTTATCCCATACGCAACAACCCCCTTACTCGGGTTTATGCTTCTCTCACTCAAGCAACCCACTATAAGCGAATCATGAACGTATTGCAACACCCTACGGCGGGAATCCCTCATGCTTGCGCGACATGGAGGGCACAATAGGACAGCACCAAAATAAAACATACAACTCGTACCAATCTAGATCATCAATCAACCCAAAGACAAAGGATATCTACTCAAAACATTATAGGATGGCAACACATAATTGGATCATAATATGTGGCATAAATCACCATGTTCAAGTAGGGATTACAGTGGGGTGCGGGAGAGTGGACCACGTAAAAGAGATGAGGATGGTGATGTTGATGAAGACGATCACCGCGGCGATGATTCCCCTCCTGATGGCACTCCGGCGCCACCGAGAGATAGGAGGAGAGGTTATCCCCCTTGTGCTTCCTCCTCCATGGCCACCCCTGGATGGGGAGAGGTTCCCCCTCTGGTCCTTGGCCTTCATGGTGATGATGGCCCCTCCGGGATCCTCCTCCATGCCCTCCGGTGATGATGGCCCCCTCCGACAGGGTGCCAGAGAGGGCCTAGATTGATTTCTCGTGGCTACAGAGGCTTGCAGCGGCGGAACTTCCGATCTAGGTTATTTTCTGGAGGTTTTGGCATTTATAGGAGAGGTTGGCATCAAGAACAAGTCAGGGGCCCCACGGGAAGTCCACGAGGCACAGGGGCATGCCCAGGGGGTGGGCACGCCTCCCACCCTCATGGGGCCCATGGGACTCCCCTCTCGTAGATTTTTGTTCCAGTATTTTTTATATTTTCCAAAAAATCTCCCTTGATTCTCATCGCATTCCGAGAACTTTTATTTCTGCACAAAAACAACACCACGGTAGTTTTGCTGAAAACAGCGTCAGTCCGGGTTAGTTCTAATCAAATCATACCAAAATCATATAAAACTATTGTAAACATGGCATGAATACTTCATAAATTATAGATACATTGGAGATGTATCAGCATCCCCAAGCTTAATTCCTGCTCGTCCTCGAGTAGGTAAATGATAAAAGAAATAATTTATGAAGTGTGAATGCTAGCAAGTGCATAAATTTGATCAATGATAGTTCCAATCAACTTTTCTAGCATCATTATATATCATAACAATAGCTGAACTCATAAAACTTCTCATGATCAAGTAACAAGCTATTCACATGTTAAAGTATAGATCATAAACTTTCTTGAAAACTAACAAACCATGCTCTTAGTCATCAAGCAATTGCAATTCATCTTATTTTCGGGAAGGGTGTACGTAAGAGCTTTGGTTCAACAAACTCCACATACTCGACTATCATTTAATCTTTAACAATTAATGCAAAAGATAGGCCCTTCGTAGAGGTTGTCATGCGCTTTTTATGGTTGGATGCACAAAATCTTAATGCAAAAGAACGTCACTTATATCGCCACTTGTGATATGGACCTTTATTATGCAGTCCGTCGCTTTTATTTCTTCCACATCACAAGATCGTATAAAGCTTATTTTCTCCACTCTAATAGATCATACATATTTAGAGAGCAATTTTTATTGCTTGCAACAATGACAACTTACTTGAAGGATCTTACTCAATCCATAGGTAGATATGGTGGACTCTCATGGCAAAACTGGGTTTAAGGATATTCGGAAGCACAAGTAGTATATCTACTTGGTGCAAAGAATTTGGCTAGCATGAGAGGGAAAGGAAAGCTCAACATGTTGGATGATCCAAGACAATATAACATTTCGGATATAGGAAGACATAACCCATTAAGTTGTCTTCCTTGTCCAACATCAACCTTTTAGCATGTCATATTTTAATGAGTGCTCACAATTGCAAAAGATGTCCAAGATAGTATATTTATATGTGAAATCTACCTTCCTTCAATATTCTTTTATGAATTGTTCAAGTGACCAATTCTGCGTTTGCTAACTTCCAATAAGTTTACTACCTATACTTATTATGTGTGAAGTCATTACTCCCCAAGTTGTAAGCGTATGAAATGTACATAAATTCAAATTTATGGTATTCAATTCATTCAACCTTTTACTCATAGGATATATGTGAAGCACGTGAGTATATGACAAACTACTCCAAAAAGATATAAGTGAAGAATACTGAGTAGTCAAATAATTAAATAGCCATGGGAGGATTCTTCTTCATTCAAGATTTCAGATCCAATGATTTTATTCAAACAGCAAGTAAAATTTAAAATACGCTACAAGCAATACACATATCATGTGACGAATAAAAATATAGCTTCGAGTAAGGTATACCGATAGTTTTGAAGACGAAAGAGGGGATGCCTTCCGGGGCATCCCCAAGCTTAGGCGCTCGACTCTTCCTTGAATATTACCTTGGGGTTCCTTGGGCATCCCCAAGCTTAGGTTCTTTCCACTCCTTATTCTCCTCATATCGATATCTCACCCAAAGCTTGAAAACTTCAATCACACAAAACTTAACGGAACTTCGTGAGATAGGTTAGTATGATAAAGAGTAAACCATTCACTTTGGTACTGTCAAAGACAAGGTTCATAAATTTTCTCACAAAATGCCTACTATACCAAATCATTTCTAAAATTTATATTGACAAATATAAGCCATATAAACTAGAAAACAAGCAAACTATGCAATGAAAACAGAATCTATCAGAAACAGAATAGTCTGTAATGATCTGAACAGAAACCATACTCCTGCTACTCAAAAAATTATGAAATAAATAGGTGGACGTGAGGAATTTGTCTATTAATCTTCTGAAAAAAGAATCAGCACAAAATCACTCTTCTGTAAAAATGGTAGCTAAACTCGTGAGCGTAAAGTTTCTGTTTTTTACAGCAAGATCACATTAACTTTCACCCAAGTCTTCCCAAAGGTCTTACTTGGCACTTTATTTAAAAAAAGCTATAAAACATGATTACTACAGTAGCTTAATCATGTAAACACACAAAAACAGTAAGGGTGAATATTGGGTTGTCTCCCAACAAGCGCTTCTCTTTAATGCTTTTTAGCTAGGCATGATGATTTCAATGATGCTCACATAAAAGATAAGAATTGAAACATAAAGAGAGCATCATGAAGAATAGGACTAGCATATTTAAATCTAACTCACTTCCTATGCCTAGGGATTTTGTGAGCATATAATTTATAGGAACAAGAATCAACTAGCATAGGAAGGAAAAACAAGTATAACTTCAAAACTTTAAGCATTTAGAGAGGAAACTTGATATTATTGCAACTCCTAAAAAATGTATTCCTCCCTCATAATAATTTTCAGTAGCATCATGAATGAGTTCAATAATATAAGCATCACATAAAGCATTCTTTTCATGATCTACGAGCATAGATATTTTACTACTCTCCACATAAGCAAAATTCTCCTCATTCGGAATAGTAGGAGCAAACTTCTTCTAAATCCACTTTAGATGATATTATTATTCATACTCCAAAAGATATAAGTGAAGTTCATGGAGAATTCTACAATTAATATATACTAACCAATATCCAATCTCAAAATATATAAGTGAAGCACACGAAGCATTCTATAAAACCATACTCAAAAGATTTAAGTGAAGCACAAATAGCAATTCTATAAGATCATACTTAAAAGATATAAGTGAAGCACATGAAGTATTCCATAAATCAATAAAAGGGCTATCTCATACTAGCATGGTTATTAAAGGAAAAACAAAAACACAAAGGACACAAATTATGTGAACAAAACAAAAACTGAGGTATACTGATAATTGTTGATGAAGAAAGATGGGATGCCAATTGGGGCATCCCCAAGCTTAGATGCTTGAGTATCCTTGAAATATTTATTTGGGGTGCCTTGGGAATCCCCAAGCTTAGGTTATTGCCTCTCTTTATTCTTCTCATATTGACAGCTCCTCGATCTTCGAACACTTCATCCACACAAAACTTTAACAAAAACTTTCTGAGATCCGTTAGTGTAATAAAGCAAATCACTACCTTTAGGTAATGTTGCAAACTTATTCTAATTTCATATTAGAACTATATATACTGTATTCCAACTTCACCATGGTTCATACCCCCCGATACTACCCATAGATTCATCAAAATAAGCAAACAACTCATAGAAAACCGAATCTGTCAAGAACAGGACAGTCTGTAGTAATCTGGAAGTTTAGTAAACTTCTGTAATCCCAAAAAATTCAAAACAATATGAAAATTTAAAAAATTTATACAGAAGTAATGTGCAAAAAGTTTCAGACCCATTTGACTTTCCAGTAAAAAAATGTAAAATCACGCGCTACAGCCAAAGTTTATGTTTATGTACTGCACAAAGTAAACAAGCAATCTAATCATCCTAAAACCAAGGCTTGGCACATTATTTTTATAATACAATGGATATATACAAGGGTATAATTATTTTTCGAGAAGATTCCATGAAAAAATTTACATTGTTCCCATGAGCATGAACACAAGTGCTCAAGGTCGACCCTCATTTCGTCAATGCATAATCTTCCAATCACTTCTCTTATTGAAAAACTTTTTAGGCATGAGAGGCAAGTAAATTTTTTTGTATTTTCATTCTTTAAAAAACTGTATGTTTCACCCACAACTAAACAGAAACAAAAACGGAAAAAACAAAATCTACTTAGTGAAGAAAGCAAACAAGCACACACGAGAATATCAACCCCACGCTATTGCTCCCCAGCAACGGTGCTAGAAAAGAGCTTGATAATCCCCAAGTGCAGGGAATCATCATAGCAATTCCCAATGGTGGAAGTGATAAGTACGGAGTGTCGAACCCACAAGGAGCTAAAGGTAAGATAAATATTCTATCAAGTCCTATCTGCCAATGACACGACTCTACGTACACCGAACATTTGCTTTCAACTAGAAACGAGAAATAAAACTACGTTGTGGATATGAAGAGGATAACTTTGCATGGTATCGGAGAGATAAAATATAAAAGTTGGTGTTGTTATCGTAAAGTTAGAATATATTACTAAATATTATAAATAGCAAGTGTGGAATAATGATGGATCAGTGTGCGGAATTGTCTTAGGCAATTGTTAACAAGGCCGATAGTCGTCATTGCAATTTCATATGAGGGAGAGGCATAAGCTAACATACTTTCTCTTCTTGGATCATATGCACTTATGATAGGAACTCTAGCAAGCATCCGCAGCTACTAAAGATTGATACGACTCCAACGTATCTATAATTTTTGATTGTTCCATGCTATTATATTATCAACCTTGGATGTTTATATGCATTTATATGCTATTCTATATGATTTTTGGGACTAACCTATTAACCTAGAGCCCAGTGCCAGTTTTTGTTTTTCCTTATTTTAGAGTATCGCAGAAAAGGAAAATCAAACGGAGTCCAATTGACCTGAAACTTCACGGAACTTATTTTTGGACCAGAAGAAGCCCACGGAGTATCGGAGATGGACCAGAAGAGTCCCGGGCTGCCCACGAGTGTGGGAGGCGCGCCCACCCCCTGGGCGCACCCCCTGCCTCGTGGACAGCATGGAGATCCACCGACGTACTTCCTCCTCCTATATATACCCATATACCCTAAAAACTATGAGAGCATAATAGATCGGGAGTTCCGCCGTCAGAAGCCTCCGTAGCCACCGAAAACCAATCTAGACCCGTTTCGGCACCCTGCCGGAGGGGGAACCCCTCTCCGGTGGCCATCTACATCATCCCGACGCTCTCCATGATGAGGAGGGAGTAGTCCACCCTCGGGGCTGAGGGTATGTACCAGTAGCTATGTGTTTGATCTCTCTCTCTCTCTCGTGTTCTTGAGGTGGTACGATCTTGATGTATCACGAGCTTTGCTATTATAGTTGGATCTTATGATGTTTCTCCCTCTCTACTCTCTTGTAATGGATTGAGATTTCCCTTTGAAGTTATCTTATCGGATTGAGTCTTTAAGGATTTGAGAACACTTGATGTATGTCTTGTGTGGGATACCCGTGGTGACAATGGGGTATTCTATTGATCCACTTGATGTATGTTTTGGTGATTAACTTGTGGGTTCCGCCTATGAACCTATGCATAGGGGTTGACACACGTTTTCATCTTGACTCTCCAGTAGAATCTTTGGGGCACTCTTTGAAGTTCTTTGTGTTGGTTTGAATAGATGAATCTGAGATTGTGTGATGCATATCGTATAATCATACCCACGGATACTTGAGGTGACATTGGAGTATCTAGGTGACATTAGGGTTTTGGTTGATTTGTGTCTTAAGGTGTTATTCTAGTACAAACTCGATGATAGATTGAACGGAAAGAATAGCTTCATGTAATTTTACTACGGACTCTTGAATAGATTGATCAGAAAGAATAACTTTGAGGTGGTTTCGTACCCTACCATAATCTCTTCGTTTGTTCTCCGCTATAGTGACTTTGGAGTGACTCTTTGTTGCATGTTGAGGGAAAGTTATATGATCCAATTATCTTATTATTGTTGAGAGAACTTTCACTAGTGAAAGTATGAACCCTAGGCCTTGTTTCAACGCATTGCAATACCGTTTGTGCTCACTTTTATCATTAGTTACTTTGCTGTTTTTATATTTTCATATTACAAATACCTTTATCTATCATCCATATACCACTTGTATCACCATCTCTTCGCCGAACTAGTGCACCTATACAATTTACCATTGTATTGGGTGTGTTGGGGACACAAGAGACTCTTTGTTATTTGGTTGCAGGGTTGTTTGAGAGAGACCATCTTCATCCTACGCCTCCTACGGATTGATAAACCTTAGGTCATCTACTTGAGGGAAATTTGCTACTATCCTACAAACCTCTGCACTTGGAGGCCCAACAACGTCTACAAGAAGAAGGTTGTGTAGTAGACATCAAGCTCTTTTCTGGCGCCGTTGCCGGGGAGGTTAGCGCTTGAAGGTATATCTTTGGATCTTGCAATTTAATCTTTTAGTTTCTTGTTTTATCACTAGTTTAGTTTATAAAAGAAAATTACAAAAAAATGGAATTGAGTTTGACTCATACGCTTCATCTTTTTAATATCTTTCATGAGAATGATGGAAAGGATGTGCTCAAGTTCTAGAAGAAGAATGCATTAGAATTTTTGGCACTAAATCTTTGTATGATGAGCATGATTGCAATGTTGTTAGTATGAATTCCTTGAATATCTATGTTGCTAATGATATGCAAAGCCACAAGCTTGGGGATGCTATGTTTGATGAAGATGATATTTTTTGTCCCCCAAGTTTTGATGAGCAAATTTATTATGATGATAGCATGCCTCCTATTTATGATGGTTATATTGATGAAAGTGGATTTGGAGAGGTCATGACTTTATTTAGTAATGATTCCACTATTTCGGAAGAGGTTCCAATTGATTATGAGAACAAAGTTGCTATCTATGATGATTATTGTGATGACATGTATGCCATAAAGAATAATGATATCCATGAAACTTTTCATCATGATTTTAACTTTCAATTGGATTATGCCTCACATGATAGTTAATTTGTTGAGTTTGCTCCCACTATTATTCATGAGAATAATTTTGCTTGTGTGGAGAGTAATAAAATTTCTATGCTTGTAGAACATGAAAAGAATGCTTTAGGTGCTGGGTATATTGTTGAATTCATTCATGATGGTATTGAAAATTATTATGAGGTAGTAACATATGCTTGTAGGAATTGCAATAATATCAAGTTTCCTCTCTATGCGCTTAAAATCTTGAAGTTATGCTTGTTTTGCTTTCCTATGCTAGTTGATTATTGTTCCCATAAATTGTTTGCTCACAAAATCCCTATGCATAGGAAGTGTATTAGGCTTAAATGTGCTATTCATATTATTCATGATGCTCTCTTTATGTTACAATTCTTGTCCTTTATGTGAGCATCATTGAAATCATCATGCCTAGCTAGGGGCGTTAAACGTTAGCGCTTGTTGGGAGGAAACCCAATTTCCTCGCTTTTTGTTCCTGTTTAGTAATCAATAATTCATCTAGCATCTGTTCAGATGTGGTTTTATGTTTTAATTAGTGTTTGTGCCAAGTAAAGCCTTTATGACCTTCTTGGGTGATTGTTATTTGATCTTGCTGTAAAAAACAGAAAGTATGCGCTCACGAGAATAATTTTCATTTTTTACCAGAGAGCGATAAAATACCAATTCCAACTGCAGTAGATCATTAAACAAATTTCCTAGGACTTCCTAATTTCTCAGGATTTTGGGAGTTACATAAGTATTTGAACCCTACAGATTACTACAGACTGTTCTGTTTTTGACAGATTCTGTTTCTATGTGTTGTTTGCTTATTTTGATGAATCTATGAGTAGTATCAGAGGGTATGAACCATAGAGAAGTTGGAATACAGTAGATATTACACCAATATGAATTTAGAATGAGTTCACAACAGTACCTAAGTGGTGATTTATTTTCTTATACTAATGGAGCTTACGAGTTTTCTGTTAAGTTTTGTGTTGTGAAGTTTTCAAGTTTAGGGTAAAGATTCGATGGACTATGGAATAAGGAGTGGAAATAACCTAAGCTTGGGGATGCCCAAGGCACCCCAAGGTAATATTCAAGGACAACCAAGAGCCTAAGCTTGGGGATGCCCCGGATGGCATCCCCTCTTTCGTCTTCGTTCATCGGTAACTTTACTTGGAGCTATATTTTTATTCGCCACGTGATATGTGTTTTTCTTGGAGCGTCATTTTATTTTATTTTGTTTTGCTTGATGTTTGAATAAAATACCAAGATCTGAAATTCTTAAATGTTAGAGAGTCTTCACATAGTTGCATAATTATTCAACTACTCATTGATCTTCACTTATATCTTTTGGAGTAGTTTGTCATTTGCTCTAGTGCTTCACTTATATCTTTTAGAGCACAGTGGTGGTTTTATTCTGTAGAAATAATTGATCTCTCATGATTCACTTATATTATTTTGAGAGTCCTTTAGAACAGCATGGTAATTTTCTTTTGATATAATAAAAACTTTCATATAAGTGCATTGAATACTAAGAGAAGTTTGATGCTTGATAATTGTTTTGAGATATGAAGATAGTGATATCAAAGTTGTGCTAGTTGAGTAGTTGTGAATTTGAGAAATACTTGTGTTGAAGTTTGCAAGTCCTGTAGCATGCACGTATGGTAAACGTTATGTAACAAATTTGAAACATGAGGTGTTCTTTGATTGTCTTCCTTATGAGTGGCGGTCGGGGACGAGCGATAGTCTTTTCCTACCAATCTATCCCCCTAGGAGCATGCGTGTAGTGCTTGGTTTTTGATGACTTGTAGATTTTTGCAATAAGTATGTGAGTTCTTTATGACTAATGTTGAGTCCATGGATTATACGCACTCTCACCCTTCCATCATTGCTAGCCTCTTCGGTATCGTGCATTGCCCTTTCTCACCTTGAGAGTTGGTGCAAACTTCGTCGGTGCATCCAAACCCCGTGAGTTGATACGCTCTATCACACATAAACCTCCTTATATCTTCCTCCAAACAGCCACCATATCTACCTATTATGGCATTTCCATAGCCATTCCGAGATATATTGCCATGCAACTTTCCACCATTCCGTTTACTATGACACGCTCCATCATTATCATATTGCTTTGCATGACCATGTAGTTGACATTGTATTTGTGGCAAAGCCACCATTCCTAATTCTTTCATACATGTCACTCATGCATCATTGCTATCCCGGTATATCGCCGGAGGCATTCATATAGAGTCATACTTTGTTCTAGTATCGAGTTGTAATCATTGAGTTGTAAATAAATAGAAGTGTGATGATCATCATTCATAGAGTATTGTCCCAAAAAAAGAGAAAGGCCAAATAAAAAATGCCCAAAAAAGAGAAAATAAAAAGGGACAATACTACTATCCTTTTTCCACACTTGTGCTTCAAAGTAGCACCATGATCTTCATGATAGAGACTCTCCTATGATATCACTTTCATATACTAGTGGGAATTTTTCATTATAGAACTTGGCTTGTATATTTCAATAATGGGCCTCCTCAAAACGCCCTAGGTCTTCGTGAGCAAGAAGTTGGATGCACACCCACTTAGTTTCTTTTGTTGAGCTTTCATACATTAATAGCTCTAGTGCATCCGTTGCATGGCAATCCCTACTCCTTGCATTGACATCAATTGATGGGCATCTCCCTAGCCCATTGATTAGCCGCGTCGATGTGAGACTTTCTCATTTTTGTCTTCTCCACATAACCCCCTCATTATATTCTATTCCACCCATAGTGCTATATCCATGGCTCACGCTCATGTATTGCGTGAAAGTTGAAAAAAGTTTGAGATTACTAAAGTGTGAAACAATTTCTTGGATTGTCATCGGGGTTGTGCATGATGAGAGCATTCTTGTGTGACGAAAATGGAGCATGACCAAACAATATGATTTTGTAGGGATGAACTTTCTTTGGCCATGTTATTTTGAGAAGACATGATTTCTTAGTTAGTATGCTTGAAGTATTATTATTTTTATGTCAATATTAAACTTTTGTCTTGAATCTTATGGATCTAAACATTCATGCCACAATAAAGAAGATTACATTGATGATTATGTTAGGTAGCATTCCGCATCAAAAATTCTGTTTTTATCATTTACCTACTCGAGGACGAGCAGGAACTAAGCTTGGGGATGCTTAATACGTCTCCAACGTATCTATAATTTTTTATTGTTCCATGCTATTATATTATCAACCTTGGATGTTTTATATGCATTTATATGCTATTTTATATGATTTTTGGGACTAACCTATTAACCTAGAGCCCAGTGCCAGTTTCTGTTTTTTCCTTCTTTTAGAGTATCGCGGAAATGGAAAATCAAACGGAGTCCAATTGACCTGAAACTTCACAGAACTTATTTTTGGACCAGAGGAAGCCCACGGAGTATCGGAGATGGACCAGAAGAGTCCCGGGCTGCCCACGAGGGTGGGGGGCGCGCCCACCCCCCTGGGCGCGCCCCCTGCCTCGTGGACAGCCCGGAGATCCACCGACGTACTTCTTCCTCCTATATATACCCATATACCCTAAAAACTTTGAGAGCACAATAGATCAGGAGTTCCGCCGCCAGAAGCCTCCGTAGCCACCGGAAACCAATCTAGACCCGTTCCGGCACCCTGCCAGAGGGGGAACCCCTCTCCGGTGGCCATCTTCATCATCCCGGCGCTCTCCATGATGAGGAGGGAGTAGTCCACCCTCGGGGCTGAGGGTATGTACCAGTAGCTATGTGTTTGATCTCTCTCTCTCGTGTTCTTGAGGTGGTACGATCTTGATGTAACGCCCTCAATGCGGCTATATCTCCCACGTGTCGAAGCACGACTTAGAGGCATAACCGCATTGAAAGCAAAGTCGCAAGTGAGGTAATCTTCACACAACCCTTGTAATACATAAGGGAAAGAGATACATAATTGGCTTACAATCGCCACTTCACACAATTACATGAATAAAGCATTACATCATCCAGATACAATCAAGGTCCGACTACGGAACCAAAAATAGAAGAAGACTACCCCAAAAGCTACACAGATCCCCGATCGACCCCAACTGGGCTCCACTACTGATCAACTGGAAATGGAAACGACATAACGAACACGATCTTCAACGAGCTCCTCCTTGAGCTCGGTTGCATCATCTGCACGATTCAACGGCACCTGCAAGCTGGTTTTGGAAGTATCTGTGAGTCACGGGGACTCAGCAATCTCACACCCTCACGATCAAGACTATTTAAGCTTATAGGAAGGGTAAAAGGTATGAGGTGGAGCTGCAGCAAGCGACTAGCATATATGATGGCTAAACATACGCAAATGAGAGCAAGAAGAGAAGGCAAAGCACGATCGAGAAACTATGATCAAGAAGTGATCCTAGAACAACCTACGTCAAACATTACTCCAACACCGTGTTCACTTCCCGGACTCCGCCGAGAAGAGACCATCACGGTAACACACGCGGTTGGTGCATTTTAATTAAGTTCAACTTCAGGTTTTCTACAACCGGACATTAACAAATTCCCATCTGCCCATAACCGCGGGCACGGCTTTTGAAAGTTCAAATCCCTGCAGGGGTGTCCCAACTTAGCCCATCACAAGCTCTCATGGTCAACGAAGGATATTCCTTCTCCCAAGACAATCCGATCAGACTCGGCATCCCGGTTACAAGACATCCTCGACAACGGTAAAACAAGTCCAGCAAGACCGCCCAATGCGCCGACATCCTGATAGGAGCTGCACATATCTCGTTCTCAGGGCAACACCGGATGAACACTACGTACAGCTAAAACCATCCCTCAAGTTTCCCCGAGGTGGCGCCGCAAGTGGCTCTAGTTCGGACCAACACTTAGACAAGCACTGGCCCGGGGGGTTAAAATAAAGATGACCCTCGGGATGCACGACTCCCAAGGGAAAAAGGCTAGGTGGCGAATGGTAAAACCAAGGTTGGGCCTTGTTGGAGGAGTTTTATTCAAAGCGAACTGTCAAGGGGTTCCCATTATAACCCAACTGTGTAAGGAACGCAAAATCCGGGAACATAACACCGATATGACGGAAACTAGGGCAGCAAGAGTGGAACAAATCACCAGGCATAAGGCCGAGCCTTCCACCCTTTACCAAGTATATAGGTGCATTAAGTAAATAAGATATATTTTGATATCCCAACAAAATATCCATGTTCCAACAAGGAACAAACTCCAATCTCCACTTGCAAATAACAACGCTATAAGAGGGGTTGAGCAAAGCGGTAACATAGCCAAACAACGGTTTGCTAGGACAAGGTGGGTTAGAGGCTTGGCTTAACAATATGGGAGGCATGATAAGCAAGTGGTAGGTATCGCAACATAGGCATAGCAAAAGAGCGAGCATCTAGCAAGCAAAGATAGAAGTGATTTCGAGGGTATGGTCATCTTGCCTGAAATCCCGCAAGGAATAAGAACGAGTCCATGAAGAAGACAAACGGACGTAGTCGAACGAGTCCTCACAAACGCAATGTTAACGGAACCAACCCGAAGAAGCAACACCGACAAGAAAGCAAACAACATAGTAAACAACCATCACATAATCATGTCATGATGCACAATCAAGTATGATGCATGTCCGGTTTAATGAAGCATGGCATGGCAAAGTGCACAAGCAACCCTACAAATTAAGTGGAGCTCAATATGCAATGAGTTGCATATTGACGAAACACCACGACAAGTTATTTAGTTCGATCTCGTTTATGTACCCAACAATATTAAATGTTGTAAAACATGGCAAGAGGGTGAAGCAAAGTAAAACTATCTATCTAGTCAAGTTTAAATGAGGCCGGACGCAACGAACAACAATTCCGGTAAATCCCCATATGCATATATTAGGTTTGGTACTGTTCTGCCCTAAACACAATTTTAGAGTTGTTAAACATGCAAAGAAAAATGCACCATGTTAAACTAGGCATTTTTCTACCCCATTTACATATGAAGTTTATTAAATTTGGATCTACGGTTGAATAGTTATGAATTAAATCATTTTATCATGGCATATGAACAAATTTAACCAAAAAACATTTTAAACATGGATGAAAGTTGCAAATTATGAAACTAGATGAAATTCTAGTCAAGTTTCATATATATAACATTTACATGCGATGCACGGTTTGAGAGTTACGATATGCATGGAGCTTAGGGGGTTATCTGCAAAACTGCCAAACTACTGGATAATTGCTAAAATCGCAGGGTAGAAAAAAAGGCAATGGGCTGTAACAGGGGGTGGCTGGGCACTCACCAAGGGCCAAGGCCCAGCTGAAGAGGGGGAGGCCAGGCGGGCCGGATCTGGCGCATTGGGCCTGGCTTGGCGCTGGCTGACCCAGACGCACGAGGCGGGGAGGCTACGGGCGCGTCTCCTCTGTTCGACAGGAAAGACAGAGGAGCAGCAGCGCTGGAGCACGCGACGTTGGCTCGCGCAAGATGGAGGCGACACGAGGAACAGCGGGGAACGAAAGGGCGTCGCCGGAGGTGGCAGGGTCGGCGGATCCAGGGCACAGGCGTAGTATTCGAGGAGGGTCTCGCCGGATCCGCGGTGGCAGGGGACGGACGAGCTCCGGGCGCCATGGCATCGTTGTTCCTGTCCAGGCCAAGAGAGGGAGAGCGGGGAGGTCAGAGAGAGACAGGAAGGAGAGGACGGAGAAGAGGTGCGGCAACCTGCTGGTGGTGGGGGAACTCCGGCAACACCGAACTACAGAAGGCGGGCCTTGTCGTCGGCTGGAGGAGGTCATCCATGGCGCTGCTCTTGAGTACCTGAGAGAGAGAGGGAGGTATGTGAGAGAGAGAGAGAGAGAGAAAACAGGAGAGGAAGGAGAAGAAGACAGAGAGGAGCAGGACAAGGCCGGTCCTGGTCGTGGTCGCCGGCAGCGGGGTCGCCGAAGGGCGCGGCCTGCTGGGTCCTGAGGCGACGCTGGGTCTGGGGGGTTGAGCATAGGAGCTCGGTGGGGGTGGATCGATGGGTGGATCGGGAAGGCACAGGAGACTACCATTTGGGTGGATGGGGAAAATGAGGTGGATCTGGCGATGATCCCGAGAGGATTTGAAGTGGCGGCGGGCAGGAGGATGGAAGGGACAAGTGGCCTAAAAGCTAGGGTTCGGTCTGATTATATAGGTAGGGGTTAGAAGAGGCAAGCTTTGGACCCTCCGATCGTAATCGAACAGACGAGAATAAATATGTTAGGAAGTCCAATTAACAAAACGGAGACATTTTGTAGATGTTTGGGGATGATCCGGACACAACGGTAGCGACAGCCCGGGTCGGGTCCGGGACAGCTTTCGGACGCGCGCGCGAGGAGCCGATGCATTGTGCAAGGAGGGGTTTGGTAGCGGACTGTGCAGAAAGCTTTGGGCTGAGAGAAGAGAAGAGAGAGAGACCCGGCGACTGTTTCCGGAGACCAAAAACGTCCGACGTTAGACCGACTATAATGCCGCTATAGTTTAACGGTTGGTCTATCAAACGAACTCCGAATGCGATGAAACTTGACACGCGGTCTATCTACACTATAAAAAGACCACATGTCAACTTTCAACCCAATCTGAGAACATTTTCCGGCCACTTATAAAATTATATTTTGGACGTGCCGCGGGCGCGTGCAAGTGTGTTTGGGCTCAGAATGGACAACGGACGAAACTGGGGGAACCCGGACGGGTGCAAGGTTTTGAAAACATGATGATGCAATGCACATGATGACATGATGAAATGCAACATGCAAGCAAATGACATGGCAACGTCGGCGAATAACTGGAAGACACCTGGCGCAACGGTCTCGGGGCGTCACACTTGATGTATCGCGAGCTTTGCTATTATAGTTGGATCTTATGATGTTTCTCCCCCTCTACTCTCTTGTAATGGATTGAGTTTTCCCTTTGAAGTTATCTTATCGGATTGAGTCCTTAAGGATTTGAGAACACTTGATGTATGTCTTGCGTGGGATACCCGTGGTGACAATGGGGTATTCTATTGATCCACTTGATGTATGTTTTGGTGATCAACTTGCGGGTTCCGCCCATGAACCTATGCATAGGGGTTGGCACACGTTTTCATCTTGACTCTCCGGTAGAATCTTTGGGGCACTCTTTGAAGTTCTTTGTGTTGGTTTGAATAGATGAATCTGAGATTGTGTGATGCATATCGTATAATCATACCCACGGATACTTGAGGTGACATTGGAGTATCTAGGTGACATTAGGGTTTTGGTTGATTTGTGTCTTAAGGTGTTATTCTAGTACGAACTCTATGATAGATTGAACGAAAAGAATAGCTTCATTTTATTTTACTACGGACTCTTGAATAGATTGATCAGAAAGAATAACTTTGAGGTGGTTTCATACCCTACCATAATCTCTTCGTTTGTTCTCCGCTATTAGTGACTTTGGAGTGACTCTTTGTTGCATGTTGAGGGAAAGTTATATGATCCAATTATGTTATTATTGTTGGGAGAACTTGCACTAGTGAAAGTATGAACCCTAGGCCTTGTTTCAACGCATTGCAATACCGTTTGTGCTCACTTTTATCATTAGTTACTTTGCTGTTTTTATATTTTCAGATTACAAATACCTTTATCTACCATCCATATACCACTTGTATCACCATCTCTTCGCTGAACTAGTGCACCTATACAATTTACCATTGTATTGGGTGTGTTGGGGAAACAAGAGACTCTTTGTTATTTGGTTGCAGGGTTGTTTGAGAGAGACCATCTTCATCCTACGCCTCCTATGGATTGATAAACCTTAGGTCATCCACTTGAGGGAAATTTGCTACTGTCCTACAAACCTCTGCACTTGGAGGCCCAACAACATCTACAAGAAGAAGGTTGTGTAGTAGACATCAAATATCATTATGGTAAAATCCAACCATAGCATTAAAGCATCAAGTCCCCTTTATCACATACGCAACAACCCCCTTACTCAGGTTTATGCTTCTGTCACTCAAGCAACCCACTATAAGCGAATCGTGAATGTATTGCAACACCCTACAGCGGGAATCCCTCACGCTTGCGCGGCATGGAGGGCACAATAGGACAGCACCAAAATAAAACATACAACTCGTACCAATCTAGATCATCAATCAACCCAAAGACAAAGAATATCTACTCAAAACATCATAGGATGGCAACACATCATTGGATGATAATATGTGGCATAAAGCACCATGTTAAAGTAGGGATTACAGCGGGGTGCGGGAGAGTGGACCGCGTAAAAGAGATGAGGATGGTGATGATGATGGTGATGTTGATGAAGACGATCACCGCGGCGATGATTCCCCTCCCGATGGCACTCCGGGGCCACCGACAAAGAGGAGGAGAGGTTCTCCCCCTTGTGCTTCCTCCTCCATGGCCTCCCCCTGGATGGGGAGAGGTTCCCCCTCTGGTCCTTGGCCTTCATGGTGATGATGGCCCCTCCGGGATCCTCCTCCATGCCCTCCGGTGATGATGCCCCCCTCCGGCAGGGTGCCAGAGAGGGCCTAGATTGATTTCTCGTGGCTACAGAGGCTTGCGGCCGTGGAACTTCCAATCTAGGTTATTTTCTGGAGGTTTTGGCATTTATAGGAGAGGTTGGCGTCGAGAACAAGTCAGGGGGGCCCCACAGAATGTCCACGAGGCATAGGGGCGCGCCCCCCACCCTCGTGGGGCCCACGGGACTCCCCTCCGGTAGATTTTTGTTCCAGTCTTTTTTATATTTTCCAGAAAAATTCTACGTTGATTTTCATCGCATTCCGAGAACTTTTATTTCTGCACAAAAACAACACCATGGTAGTTCTCCTGAAAACAGCGTCAGACCGGGTTAGTTCTAATCAAATCATACCAAAATCATATAAAACTATTGTAAACATGGCATGAATACTTCATAAATTATAGATACGTTGGAGACGTATCAGAGATCAGCGGCAGGAGGTCGCTGGCGACAAGGAGACGGTCCGGGACCCGAGACGGTAGAGCAGGACACGTGCGGGATGAAGAGTTTTGGAGAAATTTCCAAAATTCAACCCGTCGATATATATATCCTGACCCTGTCGGTGTGATCGAGTGGAACAACTCGGTGGCACCGAGATGCAGAATCGCAAGCGGTTACTGCAACTCGGTGTGACCAAAAAGTTCAAATTGGTTGCACCGAGATTGAAAACCTAGATCAACTCAGTGAACTCGGTGTGACCGAAAAGGATGGATCGGTCAGACCGAAATGCATAGAGAGGTTTTGATAGTTTAAGTCTATAGCGAATCGGGGACTCCGAGTGCTCCTCACACAAAGTGGTTTGAATCTGACTTGGTCAAACTTTGTGTTGTAGCATGAATAGAGTTTGAGATGAGAAAAGCATAGATAGCTAGAGGAGGTTCTTAGGCATTCTTGTCCATCCACTTGGCAAAAGAGAAAACGCCAAACAATCAAAACAACAAGTGGATGTCCTCGAATGAGTAAAATGTGCATCAACATGCTCACACAATAAAATGGCAAATGAAATATGTGGCAAAGCATGCACAAACACTCTAGCATCTATCAAGCAATTGGCGATGACTAGGTCATCTATATATGAGTATATTGACTTAGGAGTCAAATGAGAACATTTGATCATAGGTCATACTCATCGTTTAAGCACAAGTGGGGTTACCACTTTTACATAAAGCATTGTTGTGTTCACACCTTTAGAGTTGCTTTAGCTCAATTGTTAGAGTAAAGCTCCCCCTAGATGTGATATCCCCCCTAAAAGGGATGAACTAACCTTGGGTTTTGTCGATGATGACTTCATGTAGATGTTGAAGATGTGGATGCGCAATGTTGATGTAGATCATTTGGAGCAATCCATTGGCATGAGTTGCACTTTCAATACCTACACGGGTTAGTCCCACAAGGAACAAACAAGGATGTCCATAGACATAGAGTGATGTACACACAAGACGATGTCCATGAAAGCATTAGGTTACCTTGTCCCTTGTCTTACCAACAAGAGGGTTTCTGACTCCTTGAACTAGTGCAAGATGTGGAAGTTGTTTACACTTGTTCTCACCAAAGTGATATGAGTGAAGTATGTTGGCGGAGTCACCCTCAAAAACTCTCTAGTTCTTCTTCTTTGGGATCCACATCATCTTGATGGGAATCCTTAGAGTTGTAGTCGTACTTGATGAAGTAGAACTTGATGTAGTCTTGGAAACTCACTTGACCAAGGCCTTGGGAGCTTCTTCAAATGCATCAATCTCCCCTTGAAGCTTGTCCTTCCCCTTTTGCTTGTGGTCTTGTGGTGGAAGATCATCTTGAGCTTGTGTCCCTTGGAAGGAAGTAGGATCATACTTCTCTTGTTTAGGAACAAACTTCGTCTTGGGGTATTGATCTTCATCCCACTCAACTCCATTGGCATTGAACTTTCGTTCAAAACCAATACCTTGATTCTTCCGGTGCCTTCCTTGCTTGTGTACAATTTTCTCAAATTGCTTACTTCCGGCAAGACTCTTGTAGACACCTTTCTCTATAATTCCCTTCAATAAGCTATTTTCTTGCTTGAGTGTAACTTGGCTAAGAGAATCATTAGTGGAATCAAGAGAACTACTAGACGCAGCAATATTGGATTTAACATGATTGTTGTTACTAATAGAAGAATAATCTTTCTTACTCTTGTTTCTAGATTTAACTTGTGGCATGTAAGTAGACAAGAGTAAATGCTTGGCAATGTAAGAAGAACTTTTCTTACGAAGATCATCATCGATTGCTTTTAAGAACACATGCTCTTGCTCAAGGTTGAGCTTTTCAAAGCGTAGCTTCTCATGAGTCTTTAAAAGCTCTCGATGATTTTCCAAGGTAGTTTCATGAGCTAACTTAAGAGTGTTTAGTTCTTTAGTTAGACGCTCAATCTCTTTCTTATCATCATCATTCGTTTTATCTTGATTAACATGATTAATAGCAAGTTCATCATAGTTTTCATCACTAGAGTTGTCAACAAGTAAATCATCATCACCTAGCAAGTCATCTTCATCACTATTGAAATCAACATACTCGGGGTGTGATACATTTGGACCTTTAGCCATGAAGCATCTTACAATTCCTTCATTTGGTGAGTCAAATATGTCGTAGGAGTTGGTTGACACAAGTGCTAGACCGGCAACACCTTCATCTTGAGTATATTCGGAGTCGGGTGATAACTTCTCTCGGAGTCGGAGCCGGATACCCATTCACCAACATGACCTTGATGTCTTCGTTTTGTGTAGCTCCTCGATGATTTGTCCTTCCTTTCCGAATCCTTGCTTCTCCGTGATATTCTTCATTCATAACAGTCATCTCTACTCCTCTCTCTTGGTGGTGATTCTTCTCTTCTACTTCTCCTTTTGGGTGAATCTTCTCTTCTTTTGTAGGGAGCCGTACACTCATTGGAGTAGTGTCTGGGTCTTCCACAATTGTAGCAATTACGTTCACGACTCGAAGATCTTTTGTCATTATAGGACCTTGACTTGGAACTTCTTTCCTTGCTTCTACTCTTGTAGAACTTATTGAAGTTCTTCACCATTAGGCTCAATTCTTCATTGAAGTCTTATTTCTCACTTGATGATGTAGGAGCATCACATGAGGCTTTGTAAGCACCACTTGACTTGTTGTGAAGCTCTTCCTTATCCTTGAGTGACATCTCATGAGCAACAATTCTTCTAATGACTTCCGTTGGTTTGAGATCTTTGTAGTTGGGCATCATTTGGATCAATGTGCACACGATATCATATTTCCCATCCAAGGCTCTTAGAATCTTCTTGATGATGAATCTATCGGTCATCTCTTCACTTCCTAGGCCGGCAATCTCATTTGTGATGAGAGCAAGCCTAGAGTACATTTTAGTGACACCTTCACCATCCTTCATTTTGAACTTGTCAAGTTGACTTTGAAGCACATCCAATTTGGATTCCTTGACAGAGTCGGTACCTTCGTGCATATCAATCAAAGTGTCCCAAATTTCCTTTGCATTCTCAAGACGGCTGATTTTGTTGAATTCTTCAGGGCACAATCTGTTGACGAGGATATCGCAAGCTTGAGCATTGTATTGCAGCATCTTCAACTCTTCCGCGCTAGCTTCATGGTTCGGTTCTCTCCCATCAAAGAATTCACCTTGCAAGCCAATACACACAGTAGCCCAAACGGCAGGGTTATGTCCAAGAATATGCATTTTCATCTTATGCTTCCAACTAGCAAAATTAGTACCATCAAAGTAAGGACCTCTACGGTGGTAATCTCCCTCGCTAGACGCCATACTCTCCTAGGTTGTGAAACCAAGGCTATGATCACCACAAGCTATGGAAATCAAGGCAAATGGAGACCAAAGCTCTAATACCACTTGTCGGATCGAAAGTATGTCTACAGGGGGGTGATTAGACTACTTGACCAAATAAAATTCTAGCATTTTCCAAATTTTAAGTCTTAGCAGATTTTAGCAACTTAGCACAAGTCAAGCAATCAACCTACACATGCAAGTCTAAGAGTATAGCAGCGGAATGTAAAACATTTGCATATGAAGGTAAATGGAGGAGTTTGGAGGGAGAAAACGCAATATAGACACGAAGATTTTTGGCGTGATTCCGATAGGTGGTGCTATCATACATCCACGTTGATGGAGACTTCAACCCACAAAGGGTAACGGTTGCGCGAGTCCACGGAGGGCTCCACCCACGAAGGGTCAACGAAGAAGCAACCTTGTTTATCCCACCATGGCCATCGCCCATGAAGGACTTGCCTCACTAGGGTAGATCTTCACAAAGTATGTGATCTCCTTGCCGGTACAAACTCCTTGGTTCAACTCCACAATCTTGTCGGAGGCTCCCAAGTGACACCTAACCAATCTAGGAGACACCACTCTCCAAAAGGTAATAGGCGGTGTGTTGATGATGAACTCCTTGCTCTTGTGCTTCAAATGATAGTCTCCCCAACACTCAACTCTCTCTCACTGATTTAGATTTGGTGGAAAGATGATTTGAGTGGAAAGCAACTTGGGGAAGGCTAGAGATCAAGATTCATATGGTTGGAATGGAATATCTTGGTCTCAACACATGAGTAGGCGGTTCTCTCTCAGAAAATGAATGTTGAAGTGTAGGCACGTTCTGATGGCTCTCCTTACTAATGAAGGAAGGGTGGAGGGGTATATATAGCCTCCACACAAAATCTAACCATTACACACAATTTACCAAACTCGATGGGACCGAATCAGAAAACTCGGTCATACCGATTCAGTTTAAAATGTGAATGTTAGGCTTTTCGGTGGGACCGACATGTCAAATGGTAGGACCGATGCCATTAGGGTTAGGGCATAACATAATCTCGGTGAGACCGATTACACAAACTCTGTGGAACCGATTTTGGTAATAGGCTAACCAGAGAGTTGGTCACGCAAACTCGGTGGGACCGAATCGCTCATTTCGGTGAGACCAAAACGTTATGAAAGGGAAATAGAGAGTTTGCATTGCGAACTCGGTGGGACCGATCGCTCATCTCGGTGAGACCAAAACGTTACGAAGGGAAACCAAGAGTTTGCAATCCCATCTCGGTGAGACCAGATCCCTATCAGTGAGACCGATATGACTAGGGTTTCTGGCAGTGGCTATGTGAAGTGAACTCGGTGGCACCAGATAGAACATTTCAGTGGGGCCGAGTTTGACTTTTCGTTTGGGACATATGTGGATATGAGAAAGTGGTTTAGGGTTTTTGGAGCATATCACTAAGCATTTTGAGCAAGCAAGCCATTAAACAACACCCCATCCCCTTTTAATAGTATTGGCTTTTCCTATGGACTCAATGTGATCTTGGATCACTAAAATGAAAAGGTAGAATCTTGAGCTTGAGCTAATGTGTGTCCTTAGCATTTTGAGGGGTCCACATTCTTAATCCATGCCATGCCAATCATTGAACTTTCTGAAATGATCATCTTGAAATAGTATTAGTTCAATGAGCTATATGTTGTTACTAATTACCAAAACCACCCAAGGATAGTTGCACTTTCAATCGGAAACTTAAATACATGTGTGGATACATAAACAAATACCGTGTCCCTAGTAAGCCTCTACTAGACTAGCTTGTTGATCAAAGATGGTTAAGGTTTCCTAACCATGGACATGTGTTGTCACTTGGTAACGAGATCACATCATTAGGAGAATGACGTGATGGACAAGACCCATCCGTTAGCTTAGCATATGATCATTCAGTTTATTGCTATTGCTTTCTTAATGTCAAATACATATTCCTTCGACTATGAGATCATGCAACTCCCGGATACCGGAGGAATAACTTGTGTGCTATCAAATGTCACAACGTAACTAGGTGATCATAAAGATGCTCTACAGGTATCTCCGAAGGTGTCTTGAGTTGGCATGGATCGAGAATAGGATTTATCACTCTGTGTATCGGAGAGATATCTCTGGGCCCTCTCGGTAATACACATCACAAGAAGCTTGCAAGCAAAATGACTAAGGAGTTAGTTACAAGATGATGTATTATGGGACGAGTAAAGAGACTTGCCGGTGACGAGATTGAACTAGGTATGAAGATACCGACGATCGAATCTCGGGCAAGTAACATACCGACAGACAAAGGGAATTGCGTATGTTGTCATAAGGTTCGGCCAATAAAGATCTCCTTGGAATATGTAGGAACCAATATGGGCATCTAGGTTCCGCTATTGGTTATTGACCAGAGAGGCATCTCGGTCATGTCTACATCATTCTCGAACATGTAGGGTCCGCATGCTTAACGTTCGTTGATGGTATAATATTATATGAGTTATGTGATTTGGTGACTGAATGTTTCTCGGAGTCCCAGATGAGAACACATACATGACGAGGAGCTCCGGAATGGTCCACAGGTAAAGATTAATATATATATATATATAGGACGATGTTATTTGGTCACCGGAAAGGTTTCAGATTGTATCGGGTAGTCATCGGATCACCTGAAGGGGTTTCGGGAAGCCCCAAGAGGTTAATGGGCATTATGGGCCAAGAGAGGGGAACACACCAGTCCACAAGGGGATGGCCTGCCCCTCCTCTTGGACGTCGGCCCTATGGATGGAAAGGGGGGAGGGCTAGCCCCTCTTTCCTTCCCTCACCTAAGAGGAAGGAAAGGGGGCGCCACCCCCTCCTGCCTTCCTCCCGTAGGCAAACAAGGAAGGGGCGCCAAAGGGCAGGCGCACAAGGGGGCCGGTCGGCCACCTTGGGGCGCACCCAAGGCTGCCTTCCCTCCACCCACCTATATATATGAGAAGGAGGGGCGCCACACAACCTACGACAATCTCTTAGCCGTGTGCGGTGCCCCTCTCCACGGTTTAGTCCTCTGTCCAGTTTTTCCACAGTGCACGGCGAAGCCCTGCGGGAACAAGTTAACCACTACCGTCACCATGCCGCTGTGCTGCCGGAACTCATCTACTACTTTGCCCGCCTT
This sequence comes from Triticum aestivum, assembly GCF_018294505.1. Classification (NCBI taxonomy): domain Eukaryota; kingdom Viridiplantae; phylum Streptophyta; class Magnoliopsida; order Poales; family Poaceae; genus Triticum; species Triticum aestivum. The sequence goes on from NC_057809.1 coordinate 161,561,268, forward strand.
GCTGGATCAAGAAGGCGAGGACGTCATCGAGCTGAACATGTGCCGAACGCGGAGGTGCAGTACGTTCTATACTTGATCGGTTGGATCGTGAAGGTGTTCGACCTTATCAACCGCATTGATAAATGCTTCCGCTTTACGGTCTACGAGGGTACGTAGACACACTCTCCCCTCTCGTAGCTATGCATCTCCATGGATAGATCTTGCGTGTGTTTAGAATTTTTGTTTTGTTTTCCATGCAACGTTCCCCAACAGTTAATGTTGAGTGTGACATGATTGGATCTTTTGTGCCATGAATTACAATGTTTAGTCGCTGCTTGAACTTCATAGGTGCTTTGCATTTATGTTTTGCGATCTCAGAAAGGGCTAGCGAGATACCATGCTATCATATTTTATCATGATTGTTTTAACAAAGTGTTGGCATCGAGATATCTTATTATTGCTCGCTAGTTGGTTATGTCATTAGTATGAGTAAATGTGAGACCTAAATGTTATCATGAATATAGTTAGTTCATAATCCTTGCTGAAAACTTGAACATTAGTTAAGCATATTTACAATAACAAGAACAAAAATAGTTTGTAAAAGTTTTTCTTTAACACTTTCAGTTTATCAACTGAATTGCTTGAGGACAAGCAATGAGTTAAGCTTGGGGGAGTTGATACGTCTCAAATGTATCTACTTTTCCAAACACTTTTGCTCTTAATTTGGACTCTAATTTGCATGATTTGAATGGAACTAACCTGGATTAACATTGTTTTTAGCAGAATTGCCATGGTGTTGTTTTTGTGCAGAAATAAAAGTTCCTCGATTGAGCTGAAAATTTACGGGGAATTATTTCAGAATATAAAAAAATATTGGCGAAGGAAATTACTAGAGGGGGGCCACCAAGGCGCCACAAGCCCAGCCCCCCCCAGGGAGCGCCTGGTAGGCTTGTGAGCCCCCCGACAGCTCCAGCAACCCTAACTCCAACTCCATACATACATATTCGCCAAGAAAAAAATCAAGAAGAAGGAATCATCGCGTTTTACGATACATAGCCACTGCCACCTCCTGTTCTTCGTCGGGAGGGTTGATCTGGAGTCCGTTCTGGGCTCCAGAGAGGGGGATTCGACATCTTGTCATGATCAACCTTTCTTCATCACAAATTTCATGATGCCCACCGCCAGGAGTGAGTAATTCCTTTGTAGGATCGCTGGACGGTGATGGGTTGGATGAGATTTAACATATAATCGAGTTAGTTTTGTTAGGGATTGATCCCTAGTATCCACTATGTTCTCAGATTGATGTTGTTATGACTTTGCTATGCTTAATGCTTGTCACTAGGGCCTGATGCCATGATTTCATATTTGAACCCTTTATGTCTTCGCGAATATATTTGTGTTTTTATCCTATCTTGCAATTTATATGCACCTATTACGTGTTATGATCCGCATACCCCAAGGTGACAATAATTGGGATTCTTTCCGGTGATTACAATAATTTGAGGAGTTCATGTATTCATTATGTGGTTAATCGTTTGTTCTGGTTCTCTGTCAAAGGGGGCCTTAATATCCCTTAGCTTCTTTATGGACCCTGCTGCCATGGGAGGGTAGGACAAAAGATGCCATGCAAGTTCTTGTTGCAAGCACGTAGGACTATCTACGGAATACATGCCTACATTACATTGATGAATTGAAGTTAGTTCTATGTTGCCCTAGGTTATAACTGTTACATGATGAATGTTATCCAACATAATTATCAATCACCGATCCAATGTCCTATGAGCTTTTCACATATTGATCTTTGCTAAGTTACTACTGTTGATGTTGCTGTTACAATTGCTACAAAACTACTGCTATGGTTACTATTGCTATTATTACCACTGCTATCAAACTATTATATTATTGTGCTACTGATCACTGTGCTGGAGATATTTAGTTCTCTAGGTGTGGTTGAACTGACAACTCAACTGCTAATACTTGCAAATATTCTTTGGCTCGCCTTGTGTCGAATCAATAAATTTGGGTTGAATACTCTATCATCGAAAACCATTGCAATCCCGTATACTTGTGGATTGTCACGTGCGAGCACTACAGTTAGTTTCTTCGGCGTGCATGTTCAATGGCGGCAGACGGGTGAACAAGCATCCCGTTTGAATGAAGTAGATATTTGTCCCGTCCCGTCCAGTCCATTGTAATGCCCACGATGCGGCTATATCTCCCACGTGTTGGGGCACGACTTAGAGGCATAACCGCATGGTAGGCATGTCACAAGAGGGGTAATCTTTACACATCCCATGTACTGAATAAGAAAGGGATAAAGAGTTGGCTTACAATCGCCACTTCACACAATACATAAATATAGCATACATCAACCAGAATACAAACAAGGTCCGACTAAGAAACCAAAATAAAGAAAAGACAACCCCAAATGCTAGATCCCCGATCGTCCCGACTGGGCTCCACTACTGATCAACTGGAAACGAAACAACACAACAAACACGATCTTCATTGAGCTCCCACTTGAGCTGGGTTGCGTCACCTGCACTGGTATCATCAGCACCTGTAACTGTTTGGAAGTATCTGTGAGCCACAAGGACTCAGCAATATCACACCCGCGAGATCAAGACTATTTAAGCTTATGGGTAGGAAAGGGTAGTGAGGTGGAGCTGCAGCAAGCACTAAGCATATATGGTGGCTAACATACGCAAATAAGAGCGAGAAAAGAAGCAATGCAACGGTCGTAATCTAAAAGTGATCAAGAAGTGATCCTGAAACTACTTATGCACAAACATAACTCCAAAACTGTGTTCACTTCCCGGACTCAGCCGAAAAGAGACCATCACGGCTACACACGCGGTTTTTTCATTTTAATTAAGTTAAGTGTCAAGTTCTCTACAACCGGACATTAAGAAATTCCCATCTGCCCATAACCGCGGGCACGGCTTTCGAAAGTTCAAAACCCTGCAGGGGTGTCCCAACTTAGCCCATCACAAGCTCTCACAGTCAACGAAGGATATACCTTCTCCCAGGAAGACCCGATCACACTCGGAATCCCGGTTACAAGACATTTTGACAATGGTAAAACAAGACCGGCAAGACCGCCCGATGCGCCGACATCCTGATAGGAGCTACACATATCTCGTTCTCAGGGCAACACCGGATGAGCGCTCTATACAACTAAAACCAGCCCTCAAGTTTCCCCGAGGTGGCGCTGCAAAGGACTCTAGTTTGGACCAACACTTAGACAAGCACTGGCCCGGGGGGGTTAAAATAAAGATGACCTTTGGGTTGGCCGACCCAAGGGAAGGGTAATAGGTTGTTAGGCAAATGTAAAACCAAGGTTGGGCCTTGCTGGAGGAGTTTTATTCAAAGCGAACCGTTAAGGGGTTCCCATAACACCCAACCGTGTAAGTAACGCAAAATCAAGGAACATACCACCGGTATGACGGAAACTAGGGCGGCAAGAGTGGAACAAAACACCAGGCATAAGGCCGAGCCTTCCACCCTGTACCAAGTATATAGATGCATTAATATAAATAAGAGATATTGTGATATCCCAACATATCCATGTTCCAAACATGGAATAAACTTCAGCTTCACCTGCAACTAGCAACGCTATAAGAGGGGCTGAGCAAAAGCGGTAACATAGCGAAACAACGGTTTGCTAGGAAAGGTGGGTTAGAGGCTTGACATGGCAATATGGGAGGCATGATATAGCAAGTGGTAGGTATCGCGGCATAGCAATAGAGCGAGCAACTAGCAAGCAAAGATAGAAGTGATTTCGAGGGTATGGTCATCTTGCCTGAAATCCTGCAAGGAAGAAGAACGAGTCCATGGAGAAGACAAACGGGCGTAGTCGAACGGATCCTCACAAACGCGACGTTATCAGAACTACCCGAAGAAGCAACACCGGAAAGAAGCAAACAACATAGTAAACAACCACCACATAAACATGGCATGATGCACAACCAAGTATGATGCATGTCCGGTTTAATGAGGGCATGGCATGGCAAAAGTGCACAAACAAAACTACAAGTTAAGTGGAGCCCAATATGCAACGAGTTGCATATTGACGGAACCCCACATCAATTATTTAGTTCACTCCCGGTTAGGTACTCAACAATATTAAATGTTGTTAAGCATGGCAAGGGGTGAAACATAAGTAAAACTACCTATTTAGGCAAGTTTAAATGAGGCCGGAAATATCAAACAATAATTTCGAAAAAAACTCATGTGCTTTAGCAATTTAATGCAACAACAACGTTAACCATTTTAAATGTTATTATCATGATGCGGATGACATGTTCAAGTTTATGCAATTTTTATGAAAAATGTTGATATGAGCATGATGAAGCATTAGTCATCGTGGCGGAAACGAAAGGGGTAACACGGCAACGTTCCGGTTCCAAAAATTTGATTGAGATGCCAGTGCAAAAGGAAAAATGACAGGAGCGTGTCAATGCAAGGATGGTGGGGTGCTCCCGGATAGCGGGTTCCCACATGTCGGTGAAAAAGCAAAAGAGGGGCAACGTGCACCGACAGTTCGAACTCGAGGCGAACAAGGGTGCATCTCATACAACATGCATTCATTCGTTCACGGGCGTCGTCTCGGGGTTATACCTTCGAAACGTGCAAATGAGACGGTTCGGGTTCGGTGCAAAGTAGAGGAAGTAGACATTCTCGCGACGGTAGTGAAAGTAGTGGTACATGACGATGGTAGTTGAACACGAATCTTGTGACCCACGGTTCTTCGGGCAACGGTAGTCGTACACAACCGTAGATGTTCGGGGTCGTCGGTAGAGGTACTCGCGGTATTGCGATGATAGTGGTACACGGTCGTCAGGGTACTTGTCGGTCCGGTCTTGACGGTCTCGTTTTTGCGACGATAGTCGTGCTAGTCGGCGTAGTGGAACTTGACGGATCCGAGGGCTCGCGTCGTGGTACTTGTCGGTCCAGTCTTGACGGTCTCGTTTTTGCGACGGCAGTCGTGCTAGTCGGCGGTAGTGGAACTTGACGGATCCGAGGGCTCCGGACGTCGTGGTACTTGTCGCGTTCCGGAACCGAAGTGGTACTTGGCAATATTCGGGACGGTCTTGGCGATTTCTGAGACACGGTATAGGTACTTGACGCAACACCACGTAGTCGTCCTTGGGGCATCGGAGCTAGTTGGACTAGCCGGTCTTTACGATCTGAAGGGCACTTGGAGTCTTTGGTCACAGGTGCTTGGCAGGTCGTCGAGGTTGAGTGTGAGTTCATCGGAGCAGGGGCTTGGCTAAAACTCGGAGGCGCTGCTCATTGGACTGGTGACAGAGGAAAAACAAGAGGAAACAAACAGCAGCAGCTTGCTGAGGACGCATGCACCTAGCGTGGCTCGGGACTCTGGCGAAGGGAAGGGGAGGCGGCGACCTGCTGCTGGCGGCGCTCCGGCAAGATGGCGACAGACTTGGGGTGCAGGGGCGCCGAGGCGCTGAGCTGCTGCTGTTCGATGCAGAGAAAGGCAGCCAGGGGACGCGGAGGAGGCCGGGAATGTTGGAAATATGCCCTAGAGGCAATAATAAATTAGTTATTATTATATTTCCTTGTTCATGATAATCGTTTATTATCCATGCTAGAATTGTATTGATAGGAAACTCAGATACATGTGTGGATACATACACAACACCATGTCCCTAGTAAGCCTCTAGTTGACTAGCTCGTTGATCAATAGATGGTTACAGTTTCCTGACCATGGACATTGGATGTCCTTGATAACGGGATCACATCATTAGGAGAATGATGTGATGGACAAGACCCAATCCTAAGCCTAGCACAAGATCGTGTAGTTCGTATGCTAAAGCTTTTCTAATGTCAAGTATCATTTCCTTAGACCATGAGATTGTGCAACTCCCGGATACCGTAGGAATGCTTTGAGTGTACCAAACGTCACAACGTAATTGGGTAGCTATAAAGGTGCACTGCGGGTATCTCCGAAAGTGTTTGTTGGGTTGGCACGAATCGATACTGGGATTTGTCACTCCGTGTAACGGAGAGGTATCTCTGGGCCCACTCGGTAGGACATCATCATAATGTGCACAATGTGACCAAGGAGTTGATCACGGGATGATGTGTTACGGAACGAGTAAAGAGACTTGCCAGTAACGAGATTGAACAAGGTATCGGGATACCGACGATTGAATCTCGGGCAAGTACTATACCTATAGACAAAGGGAATTCTATACGGGATTGATTGAATCCTTGACATTGTGGTTCATCCGATGAGATCATCGTGGAGCATGTGGGAGCTAACATGGGTATCCAGATCCCGCTGTTGGTTATTGACCAAAGAGTTGTCTAGGCCATGTCTGCATGACTCCCGAGCCCGTAGGGTCTACACACTTAAGGTTCGATGACGCTAGGGTTATAGGGAAAGTATGTACGCGGTTACCGAATGTTGTTCGGAGTCCCGGATGAGATCCCGGACGTCACAAGGAGTTCCGGAATGGTCCGGAGGTAAATATTTATATATGGGAAGTCTCGTTTTGGTCACCGGAAAAGTTTCGGGTGCTATCGGTAACATACCAGGACCACCGGGAGGGTCCCGGGGGTCCACCAGGTGGGGCCACCAGCCCCAGAAGGCTGCGTGGGCCATGTGTGGGAGGGGACCAGCCCCAGGTGGGCTGGTGCGCCCCCCCCCCACCAAGGCCCAAGGCGCATGGAGAGTGGGAAGGGGGCAAACCCTAGGTCCAGATGGGCCTTAAGGCCCACCCTAGGGCGCCCCCCTCTCCTCTCCCCTTTGGCCACCACACTAGATGGCATCTAGGGCTGCCGCCCCCCCCCCTAGGGAGGAAACCCTAGAAGGGGGCGCAGCCCCTCCCCTCCCCCTATATATACTTGAGGTATTGGGGGCTGCCCAACACATGATTTGATCTCCCTCTTGGCGCAACCCTACCTCTCTCCCTCCTCGTCTCTCGTAGTGCTTGGCGAAGCCCTACTGGAGTCCCACGCTCCACCACCACCACCACGCCGTCGTGCTGCTGCTGGACGGAGTCTTCCCCAACCTCTCCCTCTCTCCTTGCTGGATCAAGGCACATGAGACGTCACCGGGCTGTACGTGTGTTGAACGCGGAGGCGTCGTTGTTCGGTGCTTAGATCGGAATCGACCGCGATCTGAATTGCTGCGTGTACGACTCCACCAACCGCGTTCTTGCAACGCTTCCGCTTAGCGATCTACAAGGGTATGTAGATGCACTCTCCTTCCTCTCGTTGCTAGATTACTCCATAGATTGATCTTGGTGATGCGTAGAAAATTTTAAATTTCTGCTACAATCCCCAACAGGGAAGACGGGGAGGTCGAGGCCGGCAAGAAAGGGAGGCAGCATGGCTCGGTGATGCTCATGGCCCCGCGGCCATGCCGGGCGACGGGCGCGGCTTGGGGAGGCGCAGGTGACAACGGCGGCAGGGCACCAGCAGGGCGAGGAAGAGGTCGGGCGTCGGGGAGGCAGGCACTCCAGCGTGGACGAGCGCTTGTCGGGGGGAGACGGGGTGCTGGGAGGAAGGCGAGGCGATGGATTGGGCGAGCGCCCGTGCGAGAGGAGGGAGGAGCAGATCGAGCTGGGCTCTCCCTGGCTCGATGCACGGGGGTGGGTGGCGGCAGATGGGAACGAGAGGGGCGGAGGTGTTGAGCGGCTAGGGTTAGGGGGGTTAGGTGGGCCGGCGCAGGGGTTGGAAAGCCCAGCTGGGCTGGCTTATCTCTCTCTCTTTCTACTCTCTCTTATTCTCCTTAGAAGAAAGAGAAGAAAAAAATAGAGAGAAGAAATAGAAAGAGAGGGTTAGGGAAAGAATTTGCGCACAAGGGTAATTTTCCTGGACTCACAAAAATGTGAGGAATTTAAATAAAATGGCAAGAGTATTTTTGGAGAAAAAATAGATTCACACATGTTGAATTTAATTCAACATGTTTGAATTTTGAAACCCATTCGAAAGGACTCTAAGTGGACTGAGATTTTATAGGAGCCTTGATAAAATGATAAAAGAATATGGGGACAAGTCGGAGACCGAGAATTTAGATATCAAAGGCATTGGGATTTATTTGCAAGTGTGTCACAGTAATTCCACATCCATGGAATACTTTATAATAGCTCCCTAATATTGGGAGGATAAGTTATAAAGAGAAGTCACCCTTCCCTCGATTTAAATGGATCAAAGATCCATACGATCTATTTAAAAGAGTTTTGAAATGGTTGCAATATTAATGGCATGATGACATGATGCAATGCACATGATGCAATGATGAAAGCAACGAACCAAACAAAACACACGACGAAAACCCGGAAATCATGGAAGACATCTGAAGCTCCGGTCTTGGGGCGTTACAACACTCCACCACCACGAGAGGATCTCGTCCCGAGATCTAGAATGGCACCGGAGGGAAACGGGAGGAGAAAAGAAGAGGTAAAAACTAAGTTGCTTCTTGACAAACGAGTGAAACCAAAGAACCTTGCGAGGTTGAACAAATTGAAAGAAAGAATGCAACGAAGAAGAACAAAGTTGCAAACACTCCATTAGACAAGAGGAACAAGGAACATTACTAGAACCTTGTAGGTTGAAAGACATAAGAAAGGGTTGCAATGGACAGGAAGTACATGCAAGCACTCCAGATGAAACAAGATGTACAAGGAACGATAAAGGTCAATTACGACAACACTCCGGTTGGAAATGGAAGGTAGAGAATATGAACTTGGCAAAATGAGAGCACTTGGACGAGACTCCGGTTAAAAGAGGAACACTCTGGTTAAAACAAGATAGAGAAGGAATAAGAATGATATAATTTTGGGAAGCACTCCGACTGTAAATGGAAGGAATCGAACATGAACTTGGCAAGATGAGAGGATACTTGATGAAATCAACAACACACTGTCTCCGAAACTATTGAGAAAAAATGGCACAACGGGTAAGAAAGATTTTAGACAGGACTCCGGTTGAGAAGGGATGCAAAACTTGATAAGATGAGAGAACTTGAATAGAGGGCACGACACTCCGGTTAAATGGATAAGCACAAAAAGAACATGATCCTCGCAATTCGAGACGATGATTGAAAAGATCAACATCACTATGCCTCCAAAAGAAATGAAAGAATGGAATGGAATGAACGGAGGGAAACAAGATCTTGAGAGAGCACGCATACAACAAATGCTAGAACGGAGTTGTTAGATTATCAACAACGAAAGGATAAGCTTGATATGGGCTTATGGAATGCATCTCAAAAATATGAGGTGACAACCTACCACTCACGGGAAAAAGATTTGATTGAGAGCTAGAAAAGATAGAAAGCTTCTTCCACCGAGGTGATAAGAAAACTTGGATCATAGGTAATCATCACAAAGAGCAACATTCCCAATGGAAGGCTTTAGGTGAAATCTATACCAAGATAACCTCCAACGAAGAAATTGATGGTTTGCAAAGGATCTCATGAACGAATTGAAAATGATGGGTTTAAAATATGTCATTTCGGCCAACTTGTGAATCATGAAACATGAAGGGATCCGTCAAAATGACATAACACCACCTCAAAAGATAAGATAGAAAGAATTTCACTTGCGAATTAAAGATGAAGAAAGCTTGAACTCCTCAAAACAAGACATGTGTTGAACACCATGTTTATTTAAGAGTATAGCTTGGCATATCTTAACTTCGAGAGAAATCTTGAGGACAATTGAAGAATGAAAGGAATCCTTGATGAACCACGATGTAGAACCTCCATGAAGAACTCCGGCAATAAAAGAATGATCAAACGAAAGGTAAGAGAAGTTGAAAACACAAGGTGAATCCTTGCAATGATTGGATGGAGCTTTGCGACGAGATAAAGCGGAAAACTTGGAACTTCGGAAAGGAAAGATGAAACATCTCGAACCGAGTATGTGACATGATGAACAACTCTGGAAAGAAGAAATCAATCACTTGGATGAAGCAAGAATAAGAATTATGTTATGCATATCCTTCATCAATTTAGATTGATGACAAAGAACGGATTTGGCATACTACTTATTCTCATTGAAAAGGATTAAAGAGCGATATAGTGTAAACTCAATGAACCACCGGTAGGGTTTGGAACAACGAATGAATAGATATTATAACGAAGGAAAAGAAATCTTGAATGAACCACCATAAGAATTGAAAATGAACAAAGAAAAGATAAAGAAAACACCGGGAAGAGTTAGAGAACGAATGAAGATACTTGAGGGAATTTGATACAAGAGAACGAAGAGATCACGAGATGATTATAGAATATTTGAATGATGCACCGGTAAGATTTGGAGAATGAGAGCTGAAAGCTGGAATGAATAATTCTGAGATGATGGGCTCCGGAGAATCAAACTAAAAAGACTCCTGAATTGCTCCGGATGGTTGAAAAGAATTCTCACAATCGAAAACAATTATGAGAGGATGGCATAACGCTAGAACCATGTATCTTCGAGAGAACAGATAAGATTGAAGAGAAGCTCTTCTTCGGTCTTCAAATGTTGAGAATGACGATGAGAAATACCACCATGAATCATTGAGATACTCCGGGATGAATATTAGAAAGGTTGAACCGACAATGAAAAGAATATGAAGGATCTTGGAGAATGACATATGACTGATGATAATTCATTCTTACGTCACACTTTGAGAGAATTTGAGAATAACTCAGGGAAAATTAGAAGAGTCGGGTAAGATCCTGGGAAAAGACCTGTGGGTTAGGGCCCACTCAAAAGAAACACTGTTGAACGGTTTAAAAGAGAGATTGCGTCGGTTGAATTAAATGGCTTGAATGAGATAACAACCTCGAAATAGGTTGAACGGATCTTGAATGAAAAGATGAGTCTTCTGAGATATCTTCAGCACTCCAGATAACATGAATAGCAAGAGGTGGATGATTAAGAGATGCACCGACATGAGAAAGTATTTGAAACGAGGAAGGTAAATGATCAAGAAAGCTTAACTTGAATCCACCGGAGAAGAAAAGAATGAAGAATAATACACTTGAAGCTCCGTTAGTATCTTCATGAGAATCACCGGATAAGAACACTGACAGAAAAGAATGGAGAGAGTTACCATCCATAAGATGGATATTTGATTGAGAAATTTGAGTCCTCGAAGAAAAAGGGTGGGAGGGTGGGAAAACAAAGGCAATTTGGGACGGATGAAACAAACAACGTTGAGAAGACTTGAGTTGATCTTGTGGATGTTGAAAAAGATTGGATCCACTTGAAGAGAGACACACCGGTTCAGAAGAAATTGAGATGGCAAAATCGAAGATCAAGAAGGATTAGTATTCACATAGGAACATGAGAACACCGCTTAGGAAAGGTATGGAATCAACACTTGACATTGAAGCAACTCGAATACCACAACTCAAAACAAAACAAAACAAAGGATTGACTTGCAGAATAAGCCGAAAACAAACATATGATAGATACCATATCGTATCATGTGTCTGTTGGAAAGAATTCCTACGATATACTTGAATTCCCACTTATAAACTCCCAAAACTTTCTGGTTATGCAATCAGGTGTTGGGGATACAGGGGAAGCATAATATCTCACCCAAACTAACAATTCCTACATCCAGCTGTATCCATCCTTCAACACATAACCAAGAAACCTTCAGAAGAAACCTTCGGAAATCGTTTACCTCAACCTTCGAAAAGCATCCGTTATACGAGTTATGGCAATACTCCTGAACTCCCGCCCCAGTACTGGGTGGCGTCGAGGTTATCTCACCAACAACTGCATAAAAGAGATTTTCGATGTCGGCGAACTCAGGTATTCCAGAACTGCAACGATAAAATTGTGATGACAACACCTCAGAGCTCAACTCCCCGGGACACTGCCACAACCCCTAAATGCCAGGAGGCACCAAGAACAATGTTCTCATCACAAAACCATCGGAACGATTACAAGATACCCGCGTGATCCTAAATTTTTTTAGTGAAATTTGAGAAGAGAAGAGTTAAAACTCAACGTCAGGAGGCCTCACCAGAGCGACGAAGGGACTGAGGAGTAAAAAGAATCCTACTCTTTGATATATATAATCCTATAAGACTCAAAACATTTTTCTAGACTCAACAACGCCAGCTATTCGATCAAGCAGGGGGCTCCTAAGTAGGGGAAGGCTTTGATTACCAACTTGTAACGCCCACGATGCGGATATATCTCCCACGTGTCGGGCACGACTTAGAGGCATAACCGCATGGTAGGCATGTCGCAAGAGGGGTAATCTTTACACATCCCATGTACTGAATAAGAAAGGTATAAAGAGTTGGCTTACAATCGCCACTTCACACAATACATAAATATAGCATACATCAACTAGAATACAAACAAGGTCTGACTATAGAACCAAAATAAAGAAAAGACAACCCAAATGCTAGATCCCCGATCGTACCGACTAGGCTCCACTACTGATCAACTAGAAATGAAACAACACAACGAACACGATCTTCATCGAGCTCCCACTTGAGCTAGGTCGCGTCACCTGCACTGGTATCATCGGCACCTGCAACTGTTTGGAAGTATTTGTGAGCCACGAGGACTCAGCAATCTCACACCCGCGAGATCAAGACTATTTAAGCTTATGGGTAGGAAAGGGTAGTGAGGTGGAGCTGCAGCAAGCACTAAGCATATATGGTGGCTAACATATGCAAATAAGAGCGAGAAGAGAAGCAATGCAACAGTCGTAATCTAGAAGTGATCAAGAAGTGATCCTGAAACTACTTACGCACAAACATAACTCCAAAACTGTGTTCACTTCCCGGACTTTGCCGAAAAGAGACCATCACGGCTACACACACGGTTGATTCATTTTAATTAAGTTAAGTGACAAGTTCTCTACAACCGGACATTAAGAAATTCCCATCTGCCCATAACCGCGGGCACGGCTTTCGAAAGTTCAAAACCCTGCAGGGGTGTCCCAACTTAGCCCATCACAAGCTCTGACGGTCAACGAAGGATATTCCTTCTCCCAGGAAAACCCAATCAGAGTCGGAATCCCGATTACAAGACATTTAGACAATGGTAAAACAAGACCAGCAAGACCGCCCGATGCACCGACATCCTGACAGGAGCTGCACATATCTCGTTCTCAGGGCAACACCGGATGAGCGCTCCTTACAACTAAAACCAGCCCTCAAGTTTCCCCGAGGTGGCGCTGCAAAGGACTCTAGTTCGGACCAACACTTAGACAAGCACTGCCCCGGGGGGGTTAAAATAAAGATGACCCTTGGGTTGGCCAACCCAAGGGAAGGGTAATAGGTTGTTAGGAAAATGTAAAACCAAGATTGGGCCTTCCTGGAGGAGTTTTTTTCAAAGCAAACTGTCAAGGGGTTCCCGTAACACCCAACCGTGTAAGGAACACAAAATCAAGGAACATAACACCGGTATAACGGAAACTAGGGCGGCAAGAGTGGAACAAAACACCAGGCATAAGGCCGAGCCTTCCACCCTTTACCAAGTATATAGATGCATTAATATAAATAAGAGATATTGTGATATCCCAACATATCCATGTTCCAAACATGGAACAAACTTCAGCTTCACCTGCAACTAGCAATGCTATAAGAGGGGCTGAGCAAAAGCGGTAACATAGCCAAACAATGGTTTGCTAGGAAAGGTGGGTTAGAGGCTTGACATGGCAATATGGGAGGCATGATATAACAAGTGGTAGGTATCGCGGCATAGCAATAGAGCGAGCAACTAGCAAGCAAAGATAGAAGTGATTCCGAGGGTATGGTCATCTTGCCTGAAATCCTTCAAGGAAGAAGAACGAGTCCATGGAGAAGACAAACGGGCATAGTCGAACGGATCCTCACAAACGCGACGTTATCGGAACTACCCGAAGAAGCAACACCGGAAAGAAGCAAACAACATAGTAAATAACCACCACATAAACATGGCATAATGCACAACCAAGTATGATGCATGTCCGGTTTAATGAGGGCATAGCATGGCAAAGTGCACAAACAAAACTACAAGTTAAGTGGAGCCCAATATGCAACGAGTTGCATATTGACGGAACCCCACATCAATTGTTTAGTTCACTCTCGGTTAGGTACTCAACAATATTAAATGTTGTTAAGCATGGCAAGGGGTGAAACATAAGTAAACCTACCTATTTAGGCAAGTTTAAATGAGGCCGGAAATATCAAACAACAATTCCGAAAAAACCTCATGTGCTTTAGCAATTTAATGCAACAACAACGTTAACCATTTTAAATGTTATTATCATGATGAGGATGACATGTTCAAGTTTATGCAATTTTTATGAAAAATGTTGATATGAGCATGATGAAGCATTAGTCATCGTGGCGGAAACGAAAGGGGTGCCACGGCAACGTTCCGGTTCCAAAAACTCGATTGAGATGCCGGTGCAAAAGGAAAAGTGACGGGAGCGTGTCAATGCAAGGATGGTGGGGTGCTCCCGGATACCGGGTTCCCACATGTCGGTGACAAAGCAAAAGAGGGGCAACGTGCACCGACAGTTCGGACTCGAGGCGAACAAGGGTGCATCTCATACAACATGCATTCATTCGTTCACGGGCGTCGTCTCGGGGTTATACCTTCGAAGCGTGCAAACGAGACGGTTCGGGTTCGGTGCAAAGTAGAGGAAGTAGATGTTCTCATGACGGTAGTGGAAGTAGTGGCACACGACGATGGTAGTTGAACACGAATCTTGTGACCCACGGTTCTTCGGGCAACGGTAGTCGTACACGACCGTAGATGTTCGGGGTCATCGGTAGAGGTACTTGCGGTATTGCGATGATAGTGGTACACGGTCGTCAAGGTACTTGTCAGTCCGGTCTTGATGGTCTCGTTTTTGCGACGGTAGTCATGCTAGTCGGCGGTAGTGAAACTTGACGGATCTGAGGGCTCTGGGCGTCGTGATACTTGTCGGTCCGGTCTTGACGGTATCGTTTTTGCGACGGTAGTCGTGCTAGTCGGCGGTAGTGGAACTTGACGGATCCGAGGGCTCCGGGCGTCGTGGTACTTGTCGCGTTCCGGAACCGAAGTGGTACTTAGCAATATTCGGAACGGTCTTGGCGATTCCGGAGACACGGTATAGGTACTTGACGCAACACCGCGTAGTCGTCCGTGGGGCATCGGAGCTAGTTGGACTTGCCGGTCTTTATGATTTGAAGGGCACTTGGAGTCTTCGGTCACAGGTGCTTGGCAGGATCGTCGAGGTTGAGTGTGAGTTCATCGGAGCAGGGGCTTGGCGAAAACTCGGAGGCGCTGCTCATTGGACTGGTGACAGAGGAAAAACGAGAGGAAACAGACAGCAGCAGCTCGGCGAGGACGCATGCGCCTAGCGCGGCTCGGGACTCCGGCGAAGGGAAGGGGAGGCGGCGACCTGCTGCTGGCGGCGCTCCGGCGAGATGGCGACGGACTTGGGGTGCAGGGGCGCCGAGGCGCTGAGCTGCTGATGTTCGATGCAGAGAAAGGCAGCCAGGGGACGCGGAGGAGGCTGGGAAGACGGGGAGGTCGAGGCTGGCAAGAAAGGGAGGCAGCATGGCTCGGCGATGCTGATGGCCTCGCGGCCATGCCGGGCGACGGGCGCGACTTGGGGAGGCGCAGGTGACAACGGCGGCAGGACACCAGCAGGGCGAGGAAGAGGCCGGGCGTCGGGGAGGCAGGCACTCCGGCATGGACGAGCGCTTGTCGGAGAGAGGGGGGCGCTGGGAGGAAGGCGAGGCGATGGATCGGGCGAGCGCCCGTGCGAGAGGAGGGAGGAGCGGATCGAGCAGGGCTCTCCCTGGCTCGACGCACGAGTGTGTGTGGCGGCGTATGGGAACGAGAGGGGTGGTGTTGAGCGGCTAGGGTTAGGAGGGTTAGGTGGGCCGGCGCGGGGGTTGGAAGGCCCAGCTGGGCTGGCTTATCTCTCTCTCTTTCTACTCTCTCTTATTCTCCTTAGAAGAAAGAGAAGAAACAAAATAGAGAGAAGAAATAGAAAGAGAGGGTTAGGGAAAGAATTTGCTCACGAGGGTAATTTTTCTGGACTCACAAAAATGTGAGGAATTTAAATAGAATGGCAAGAGGATTTTTGGAGAAAAAATAGATTCACACATGTTGAATTTAATTCAATATGTTTGAATTTTGAAACCCATTCAAAAGGACTCTAAATGGACTGAGATTTTAGAGGAGCCTCGATTAAACGATAAAAAGAACATGAGGACAAGTCGGCGACCGAGAATTTAGATATCAAAGGCATTGGGATTTATTTGCAAGTGCGTCATCGTAATTCCACATCCATGGAATACTTTATAATAGCTCCCTAATATTGGAAGGATAAGTTATAAAGAGAAGTCATCCTTCCCTCGATTTAAATGGATCAAAAATCCATACGATTTATTTAAAAGAGTTTTGAAACGGTTGCAATATTAATGGCATGATGACATGATGCAATGCACATGATGCAATGATGAAAGCAATGAACCAAATAAAACACACGACGAAAACCCGAAAATCATGAAAGGCATCTGAAGCTCCGGTCTTGGGGCGTTACATCCAGTAACACCTCTCCGACATTGAATAGGAGTGGACACCAGAAACGCGGCGCGGACGACCCTCTCGGCCACGAGCCACTTCAATGCTGGCATTAGTGAGAGATCACGTCCATTCTGAGATGGCCTCAATGCGGACCTACCACTCTAGAACGACATGAATGCGGGCAACCGCTTCGGGCGGGAAAGGGCAGGGGCGAAGGAGTGGGTTTTGCGTGGGCCATGGTTGTCAGACGTGTGCGTGGCAATGGTCCGGACGCCCGCAACCCGCCCCTCTGGCTTGCGGGGAAAAGGACGTCCAGACCGGCCAGCGGACGGATACAAGATCGAGTTGGAAGGCAAAATACGTCCGGACCTTGTGATCAAGACATATGTAAGACGGTCTAAGGGTCCGCATTAGAGATGCTCTAAAGTTCCATCTTTCGCTTTTCTCCTCGTCACCACTTCGTCAAATCTCCCACCATCCACTAATTTTTTTTCTAGTTTTCTATTCCCTCCTAGGTTTCACCAAAACCAATCTTTGGTAACCCAATAAACTAGATCAATGTACGGTATATAGCATTCAATTCATGGTTCATAAATATATTATTTCTTATGATAAAACGTACTACAGGTTAGACATTTTTGGTAACTAAATAAATACCAATAAATTCTCGGTCCATAAAAAAATAAATGTGAATCGGTATCTTGTCTTGGGTAGCCCAATAAAGAAGATCAATCACGCGCACATATCTAAAAAATGTAAGCATTGTATAACCAAAACATGATTTTATTTTGTTTATTTATTTTGCATTAAGATTTGTTCCATATGGTCGTCTTATCTAAAAGGAATATAAGATTCTCATTTCACCTTTCTTCCCACCACCTCTTCGTCCAACCTTCAACTTAATTTACTTAGCTTCTGAACCAGTTTCACTTTAATTTACTTACCTAACTTTGGATCAAAATATAAGGTACTTCATAGGCAGAATTTGATGATCATTTATTTACACAATTGCATTATTATAGACAGGTAAAACACAAACCGTCGTACTAAAAGATTTATACCCCGTTGCAACGCATGGGCATTGTTCTAGTTGTGTTAAAAAATATTTGACTCCAATGGCAACACATGGTCATATACCTAATTACTTAAAAAAATACCTAAGATTTTGTCTTGCGTTTCTTTCTTCCACCCATCCTCACTCCTCTTCTCGCCTCCTCGATTTTTGGTTTTGTCGATTCTTTTTTGATCGATTTTCTTAAAAACATGGTTCAACTACCACGCATCTAATTTGTCTATCAAATAAGATAATGGTTTCTTTGAAGTTAACAAATATTGTTTTAATTGGCAGTTAAAGCCTTCCCTGATATATAATCGTGGCAAAATGGTAGATAAATCACATTGGTTGTGTACAAAATATTTATGTGCTCGCTACAACACATAAACAACTAATTTAAGTTAGAATTTTTGTTACTACAATACTTGTTACGAGGTCATATATTCAAAAAGATAAAGATGGACATGGTTCCGCGAGCACCCCGCATGAATAGTAAATTAAAAACTATATCAGGAGATTTTTTTTAAAATTCTAAAATTTTGGGTATTGAACTTGATCGATCATTCTACTCAAGTATGAAGTTTAATGAAGCATTGACACCATGGTACCTTCAGTGAAGAAAATATAATTGGCGTCTTATTATTCATAAAATGGTACTTTTCAATGTAGCTTTGATTTTGTCATTTTTGCCCAGAATATCACGGATGTCGTTCGAAAACTTTATATGCGAGCATCGACCATGCATGTTACAAAAAAATCATTTTTAATTTTTTTAGTACTTTTATGAAATTATGATTCGTAAAGCGTGCGTGTTGGACAATTTTCACCAACTCTGCGTTGACCATACATTTATGAATGGAGATCATATTAAAACAGCATAACAAAAAAATTCATTAAACATACTTTAGATTTTAGCATTAATTTTAATTTATTTACTCATTGATTTAAATGAAAAGATCGGTCAAAACTGTCAAGATGACTGATTGACAGCTATGACCAAACCACCATCATTATTATCACCATCAACAACTACATCGCTTTTTTTACGTCTCGTCTTTTCTTCTGCCTACTTATTGAGATGTGCGCTGCGCACAGGAACTGTGTAGCCGGTCCTGCGCGCAGCCGCACATCGACAGAACACATAAAAGTCTCGCTCCCATCCATGGCCCCGAACTAAACGCCCAGTCTGAACTACACGCCGCGGCAGGCGCGGCAGCGCAGCGCATCCCCGTCTTCTCCTTGTCGTCTAAGCCAGCGAGGGGCGGACGCCGTCGCCGTCGCCGTCGCCGCCGCGCTCTCCTCCTCCGCCTCCTCCGCTGCCGCTCTTCCTCGAGCTGTCCTCCGCACGGCAGGGAGATAGAGGGAAGGGAAGGGGCATCTTCTGACATCAGCAATGGCGGTAGGCTCTCTCTCTCTCTCTCTCTCTCTCTCTCTCTCTCTCTCTCTCTCTCTCTCTCTCTCTCCGTCCTCCCTTCTTCTGGCGATTTTAGAGCCCCATCCATTAAACGGATTTCTACAAGTTATACTAGAGGACTCATCTCTTGATTCTTAGGGGCATTTCCCATGCAAGGATTGCGTTCCTGCAAAACCTTTTGCGATTCCTTTGCACAGCATTCGTGCTGAAATTTCCACTGACAAAAGCTCTTATGAAAGATTCCTTTGTTTTCCCCACTGCTCAATCATGCAAACTCTCCATCCCGATGCGGAGGAAGCTCTCGTGTTTGTTATTTTTGATTGACGTATCAGTCTGTGCGCGACTCTGTTTTCATATGTTCGATGGGAAAAACTACTTACTGCACATTGGAGGTTTTGTGGTTTGTTCGATGGGAAAAAAAACTTTCTGCATATTATGGTTTTGTGGCGAGTTTGTTCGATGAGGAAAAAAAACAACTCGATGCGTTCCAGACCCTATAGAATCGGATCCGCCGTATATAGCAGAGTAGGCATCTATGTTGCATTGGTTGGTTAGCTTCTCAGCCTCTGTCCTTGTCTGCATTTTCTCACATTGGTCAGGTATCAGGGTCACACCAGATAAGATGCTGCAGTCGTTAGTCAAAATACCGGCTCATATAGCAGAGACAGCAGCGCCGGCTAAACTCTCATTTGAATCTTTTTTTAGGGTCCATTTGGTCTGATATACGTTCTTTTAAATTTTCGGTGATGCATTCTGGGCACTAGAGTTGAATGGCACTGCTGGGATTTCGGCTGCCGCATGGTCATTTGTTTCATATGTTGTTCATGTTGACACATTGACACTCTTGTGGTCACACACAGCATTAACAAGTCGAAACTCTTTTATAAAATAATAAGTAATACTCCCTCTGTAAAGAAACGTAAGAGTGTTTAGATCACTAGTACTTTAGTGATCTAAACACTCTTATATTACTTTACGGAGGGAGTACTTTTTTTACTTCTCTCGCACTTCAGTTAGTACATTTGAGCTGTTCATTTGGACTGCAAACTACCGTTGCTTATCCATTTGGTTCATCTGCCACTCTGGCCCCTGCGTGTTTGGTTAGTCTTATTCTAGGTGATAATGGCCAAACCTGGTCGATCTAATCACCTATTTAGATTTACCAGCTTTATCACCCCCCCCCCCCCCCCCCCCCCCCAAATACTCCAATACTTCTTGACATCTCAAAGTTAGCATATTTCAGTTATTTAGCATCCCCATAACTGGAACTTGAAATTTCTAATTGTACTGATGTACAGTATATGTTTTGCCCATTAGCTTAATGTCTTGTTGATGTCTTGTTGTGACAGTGCTGGAGGGAGTTTGTTTGATAAAAAGAGATGGTCTTTTCTTCTTCATTTTTTATGTTCTCTAAACTGTACTGCAAAAACGTCTTACATTAGTTTACAGAGGGAGTAGAACTGAATATAGTTGTACTGATTTACGCTAGAGATTTCAATGGCGATATCTTGTGGCTGTTGTGGGCTTGTGACAGAATAATTCTTCTTTGTGCATCATTTTGTTCTCTATTATTGCTTTTCTGGTGGTTTGCTTTCAATATTGATCGAGGTGTGCTTAACTCATGTGACAGGACCGGGATAGCGACAGTGATGACAATGTTAAGTTTGAGTGGGAAAGTGATGGTGAGGCTGAGCCTTCATCGGCTCCGGCTTTCAGGAACTCGGATGCTCCTGGCCCATCCACGCTGGTACTTCAGCACAAGAGCTAGCCCTGACTTGTTATTATTATGATTATAGTGTGATATTTGTTTGTGCAAATGTCTAAAGGATTGTAATGGGCGGGCCAACGAGGAAGTGCCGTCTACTGCTTTAATTGAGGAATATGTAGCAATGGGCTTCCCAAAAGAGATAGTCGTGAAGGGCATGAAGGAGATTGGTAATACTCAAAGTAACTAGTTTCATTTCATTTGTCTTGTTTATGTTTATATCTTGTGTTTCAACCGAGGCTTTTGTTTTCAGGGCATAGCGATGCAGATGCATTGCTCGAGCTAATTCTCACATATCAGGTATTTGTCCATGTGCTTTATCTTGCGTTTATTCTATGATGCTTTTGCTACATGGCAAAGATTGTATGTTATACGATTGGTGATGTGAAATGCAGGCACTAGGTGCTGATGATGCAGTTGGTAACTGCTCTACTTCTGGCTGCGCTCCTCAGAGTGTTGAAGAAGTTGATGATGATGATGATCTTGATTTTGAGAATTGGGATGGCGACGATGACGATGTTGGTGGTAGAGGGACCAACTGTGATGATCCTGGTGACGAGGTAGATGATTCCTGATCTTTAGTTCAGTAGCTGAGAATTCTTTGATCATATATGTGCTGTTATATGTGAAGTCTTTGCCATGCATACCTTGAGCACCCTCTTTATGTATTGTTTGAGTTTTTTTTTGCTCCGAGTATTTCAACGGTGTAGAATTGAATTGTGAAGTTTGAGCACTTTGTTTTTTACATAGAATTCTCATCCTGTTTAAGTTTATCGTGTACGTGTGATAAGGGAGTGAGGTTGAATACCACTAGACCAGTACCTCCCGCATAGTAATCAATCAAACTGGAAAATAGTAGAAACTGAGTGTATTATTGTCCTGCTTGTTTGTGATTTTTATGAATTGGAAAATTTATTTCTGTTAGACACCACTCCTTTTCTCTTCAGTTCTTATGCATTTGAATATTAGTTACACGACTTGAAACTTGTGGAATCGGGATGGTATGAGCAAATCATACTACAGATGCTTTAACCAAGAGAAGATACTCTGTACATACCACGAAACAATTATGCTCTTTGGTTGACTTTGTAGTCCAAGATATAGTGTACAATCAGACTGAGCTGAGAAGAGTTCATAAGAAATAGAAGCTAAACTTGAATGCCGAGTACTACATAATTCTAGCCTGCACTTGGGTAAAGTTTGTCCTGCAACCCAGCTCGTCACTTTTCCATAGAATGCAAGGATGGTTGGAAACTAGCTTGCTGATTAGGACGAATAAGATCTACAAGAATTAAATGGCATTGTTCAAGATTCTTCTATTGACTTTCAGTTACACAAAGTGATCTTAATACTGGAAAAGTACATCACATACTGCACTAGTTGCATCAAACTTCGCTCCAAGACCAACCTCAAGAAGAGCAATATCTACATGTTAGAGCCGAAGAAAGCAAGGGATTCGATGTAGAAATGTTATGCTATAAATACATACACAGAGTCGCTAATTTAGAAATCTCAGAATGTAATATATGATGTGATAGCTGATTTTCGTGTAGGTTATGCAAATAAAACTAGTGATGAGAATATTGTATGGTTGAACCCTATACATGGCTATATATATGTAATGACTGAAAACAACAAGTAGGGAAAGAGTATGGAGTGCTTGACGTCTATTATACCTGCTCAGCAAAAAAATATCTTGATTGCTAGCAAGGTGATGAGACTGAAATAGTGTGGAATGCGAATATCTTCATGTTCTCCTGAAGATGCACACATTTGCCTTATCTTCCATCGGTCCTAACTTTCTTCCACTGCTATGCATCCAGCACAGACTGCCATTATGTGATACAACAAACTTGAACATGTACTTTCAGTTTATTCCTGTCCATCACCACCAATACATCATATCGATATTTGCTAATGTGGGTAGTTGTTTCAAGTGTAAAATGATGAGCATTTCTGTTCATGCAAACAGTAACTCTTGTATTAATGTCATTCTCAAACAGCACCAGAGAACAAGAAGTTGAGTTCCTAAATCATTTCATTGTTTTAACTCTTGATCAGTGTTTTTCTATTGTTTCTTGGGTGGTCTGTGCTATTCATTTCTTTACCGTTGATTAGCTGTACTCCCCTTCATTTCTCTGGCCCTATAGATGTCGGTACATAGTTGTATTTCTCTATCAGCAATCATTCAGTTGGCATTAATAAGTCAGTGAGATGTAGCAAGTGTTTTCTAATCTCATTTTTTATTGCAACTCTGAAGGATTTTCTACAAGAGATGTCACAGAAAGATAAGAAGATCAACTCATTAGTAGGCATGGGCTTTGCTGAAGATGAAGCAAATATTGCTATTAGGAGATGCGGTATGCTCTTTCTGAAATTTTTGTCTCGACAGTCATGCTTTCACGGAGAAGGCAACTTATGCTATACATTTCTGTTTAAATTTTCCTAGGTGTGGATGCTGATCTCTGTGTATTAGTTGATTCGATTAGTGCATCACTGGTTGCAGGAGATTTCAATTCCAGAAACATATCTGACCATCAGGTACCTTGTGCTTTTATGTACATTTCAATAAGAAACGGTTCTGCTTTTAGTTCGATGTACCTGAAATCCGTGTACATTTGGTAGGTTATGGATAGATGCTTTGATTCGTTTGGAGGGAGAAAGAAAGCAAGATTGATGGAAGAGAGCAAGAAAAGGAGGATGCAATATGCACAAGGCAGTGGACCCTCCTTTGCTGGTAGCCATGATGAGCCAACGCGTATCCCAGATCCTATGGTTGGATTTAATCTGCCCAGTGACAGAAAACCGTCAATGACCAGAATGCTTCCTGAACAAGCTATCGGACCACCTTTTTTCTACTTTCAGAATGTGGCCCGAGCTCCAAGAGGTGCATGGACGACCATTTCAAAAAAATTCTATGACATTCAACCAGAGTTTGTAGATTCCAAGTATTTTTGTGCGGCTTCAAGGGAAAGTGGGTACATCCATAATTTGCCAATTGAGAACAGAGAAGCTCTTCTCCCTTTCCCACCAAAGACCGTATTTGATGCATTCCCTCATTATAAGAAGTGGTGGCCTTCTTGGGACCCAAGAAGGCAGCTCAACTGCTTGCAAGCAAGTGTGGCAACTGCAAAGTTCACAGATCAAATCCAGCGTGCTCTTGCAAGATCAGGCAACCCAAGTGTTCAGAAACATGTGGTGGATGAGTGCAAAACTTGGGATCTTGTCTGGGTTGGGAAAAATAAGGTTGCTCAGTTGGAGCCTGATGAGATGGAATCTCTGCTCGGTTTCCCAAGGGACCACACAAGGGGAATCGTCAAGACAGAGAGGTACAGATCTCTTGCGAACTCCTTCCAAGTTGATACAGTTGCTTACCACCTATCAGTGCTGAGGGACATGTTTCCCAATGGTGTCAATGTGCTGTCCTTGTCCACCGGAATTGGAGGAGGAGTGGTGGCTTTGCACAGGCTTGGGATCCGCATGAGGACAGTGGTGTCTGTTGAGAAAGGCGAAACTAATAGGAGGGTTTTTAATGGTTGGTGGGATCAGACCCACCAGACAGGCAAGCTGGTTGAGATTGCCGACCTGAAATCTCTCACTAATGAGAGAATTGCATCGTTAGTTGGTAGATTTGGTGGCTTCGACCTGGTGATTGGGGGCAGCCAAGGTGAGCAATCTGGTTTGTTGTACGACTACCCCAGAATCTTGGATGCCATCAAGTCAGCTATGGCAAGGATGTAGGCTAAGCATCATAGTACCTATTCTGTCACTTAGTGCTTATCTCTAGGAACCGCAGCTTCCCACAGCTTCATCTATGTAAGGATGTAGGCTAAGCATCGTAGTACCTATTCTGTCACTTAGTGTTTATCTCTAGGAACCGCAGCTTCATCTATGTTTGAACATTGAGGTGACGTGGTGGATGTTTATTTGCAAGAAATGCCCTTGTTTTCAGTATCGAAATTCTGTTGCTGGATTTTGCCATGCACTGCCTTGCATGATGATCTTCTTGTCTGGTTGAGCTGGACATGTCATCTAACTGCTTCAGTTGTACACACTGCTAAGACTGGAATTTTGGTGTTTTACGTAGAGACAGAGACTTCTTTTGTTTAGTTGCTTCATATCATTTCCTTTGCTTGCACTAAACACTGCATCAAGCACTCAACTGTGGTTTTTAGGCCATGAAAACAGTGAACACGATAAGGTTAAAAGAGGAAGTTGATTATGAAAAGCCTATATAGGAAGGTAAAAATGTAACCTGATCTTCTGCTGCTAACCTGTAGACAAGCAGGGTGCTTAATTTGCTATTTCCCACAGCATCTTTCCTCTAGCAAACCATTTTAGCATAGACGATATTGTACATTTTAAGTGCAAAAGTGACTGGTACATTCACACAAACTAAAGACATCTTCTATTCTGGGATGGGATGCAAAAGAAGCTGATACAAATCCAGAGATAGTTATCTCTGTTCTTTCTCTTGTTAGATTGTTTTGTTTCGCACACTAAGCTTGCCAAGCTGAAACAAGTACCAATGTCGACTGGGGATAGAACTTGAAATGCATTGTTTGGCACCCACAGCACACTTCATTCTTTGGTAGTGATGAAAAGAATGTATGTAACTGGTATTTTCACTCAGGGCATACGTATTTTCGGAAAATACATCGTGTCTCGTGTCGCTTTCATCCTGTATGATCTTCAAAGTCTGGAAAATAAAGTCTATCAGGCTACCAGGTTCTCAGGTTCCCTAAGTTTGTAAAGTTCAGAACTTGGGTTCAGATTTTGTGATAGGAATTTTGGTATGTCAAGACTTTAAAGCCTGCCCAGTGGCCAGTGCCCTTTACAAGGACATTGTGCTTCTTCTGTACTAGCATGGATAGATATTTGGGAGCCAGTGTAAATGCTGTTTTGAATGGATATTTTGGATGTTGGAGCTCTGTGTTCATCCAGATTGAAAACAACAGTAATGGATTTACAAAGAAAACAATTGCTCTGAAAAAATGGCTTCACTTCTGTGTAACTTCCAGCATGGTAAGTTAGATCATTCATACCCTTGTAGAACCTGTTCTGGTCACTCTCTTGGGACTCTGAAATTAGACCATTCAGTAAACAATTGCTTCAAAACCTGTGGTCTCTTGGTTGCCTTTATCCACTGCACTCCAAACCAGAAGCTGAAGCTAGGTTCACAAAATGAAACTGAAGCTGAAACTGAAATTGTAGTCAGCTGAAATCAGGAGCAGACACCAAGTCCTGCTCTGAAACTGAAACTGAAACTGAAGCTCTACACGTCGTTCTACCGGACAGCAAGGATGTACAGCAAGCAGGCAAAATTGACAAATTTAACCTCGAAGCGAAAGTATTTCACAAACTACACTGTTTTTAAAAATATTTCACCTAGCCCTTTTGTACAGCGTCCGACAGCAAGGCGTTGCACTCGACTATGGAACTCCTTACAGCTAGGCGCTGCATAATGTAATGCAGCTCCTTGACATGAGTGTTAGGCGCTGCATAGTAGAGTGCAGCGCCTTACCGTCAGGCGTTGCACATTAGGGGTCAAGTGAGTAAAATACTTTCAAAAATAGTTTAGTTTGTGAAATAATTTCGCCCTAAGGTCAAGTTTGTGCCTTTGACCCAGCAAGCACTATGCTCGCCTGTGTCGCCAATGCTTAATCAAGTTTCGTATCAGTACAGTTTCTTTGAGCTGAAATGGAACCTTTGTTGCCTGTGACCGCTATTGTGTTTTTCTTTTCTTTTTGGGAGACCGCTATTGTGTTTTTTCTTTTTCTTTCTGGGAGACCGCTATTGTGTTTTTTCTTTTTCTTTCTGGGAGACCGCTATTGTGTTTGGTGTACCTGTAGTCAGTGTTCTTCGTTTGCTTCACATATGGATGACTGAATGGTTGCAGGGTCTCTTTTTTTTGAAATAAGACAAAAGACTTGCCGATTTCATTGATAAGGAGAAGGTTTAGACATAAGCTGCAAAGCGGCAAAGAAACAAAAATCTACTCTCGTGACATAAGACTACTCAGATGATCACATTCACATGTGACAGGACAGGGAGTCCCTCCCGGCCCGGTCCCTCCCGTCCCTCGCGTCGCTCCTAAGGCGACTCGGGGGAGTCTAGGGTTTTCCCCCGCCGCCTCCCCCCCCCCCACCTTCCCCATCCCCCTCGCCGTCACCGGAGACGAATGCCGGGAAAGTTCGCGCGGGCGCCGGGGAAGGTGGCGGCGGGGTCTTCGGCGCTTCTTCGCGGAGGCCATCGGATCCAGGGGCGGCGGCTCCTGCTGGCGTGGCGTCCGGCATGCTTGAGGGTTCGGTCGTGAGGACGGCGAGCCGCAGGCGTGCCAGATCTGGAGGTATTGCCCCCCTTCCCTTCCATGCATCCCTTCCCAGTCCCCGGTTCGGTTTGGATCTTGCCGGATCCAACCCCGGTGTGTTCTGGTGGAGCAGATCGGTGTTCGGGGGAAACCTTGGCCGCCTTGGCTGGCCGGCAGCGGCGACGCCGCTTTTCGGTGCCGCTTTCCTCCTTGGGGGCGCTGCTGAGGGCATCATCTCTCCACTCCGACCCATGTCCGGGTGAAAGCCCAAGATCCGATGCGGATCGGGCGTCGGTGGCGCCCCGTGCACCGTAACCTTCCTGGAGGCGACGCCAAGGACATTGGGATCAGATGGAAGGGTCTGCAGGTGAGGGGTGGGGGTGTGCTGCCTCCCTTTCGGTGGAGCGGTGTTTCGTTCTACATATTCTTGGCGGCGGCTCTTGGCGGCATGGAGCAGCGGAGGCTTGACGTCAGATGTGTGGTGACGGACACGCGCAGGAGGTCGACGCTGTCTGGTGTCGTGGTGGCGTCGGCGGCAGCGAGACCGGGCAAGGCCGATGCAACAGTACAGCTCTGAAGATGGATATGTGGCAGGTGGCTGTGGCGGCCTCATACCCGACAGGCGTCCTGGTTGAGGAGCACGCCGCACTGGTGGGTGCCCATACCCGGCAGGCGTCCTGGTTGGGACCTCAGGTCTTTAGATGTTAGATTTGGCTGCAAGGTCTGTTTGGTATTAGGCCCAGACCATCAGCTCCCCTTCGTCAGTTAGATAGGAGTAGCGACAGAGATTGCAAAGATGGTGGCTTTGGTCTTACTGTTGTACGACTTTGTAAAGTCTTGTGTTAATAATTAATAAATTGGCCGTATGCGTCGTCCAGATGCAGAGGCCGGGGATATTCCTCCTTTTCTAAAAAAAATAAGACTACTCAGATGTTTTGCTCCCGCCAACGTCCAAAGTTGGGCCTCCTCTCTAATCCTTGTAACGACAATGGTGGTCGAGACGGCAATGTTGCTAAAGATTCTGGCATTTCGCTCCTTCCATATTTCCCAAGAAACAAGCATCATCACCGAGGCGGTGGTCTTTTCGATGCGGCCTCCAGCCTCCACTGAACGGGACCACCAATCGCGAACAGAGTTTTCATGGTGCCAAACCATCGACGAGTGGCCATGCATGCCGAGCGAGCTGACAACTTCATTCCAAACTCGGGCGGTGAATCTACATTGAAAGAGGAGATAGACGGCAGTCTTCGAGGCCTGCTTGCAAAGAGGGCATAGACCACAATTTGGCCACCCTCTTCGATGCAACCGATTTGTAGTCCACACACGATTTTGTAGGATTAACCATGTAAAGAATTTGCACTTAGGCGGCACCCAAGTCTTCCACGTAATAGCAGCGGTTACTGAGAACAAGCCTCGCAAGTTGAGCCATGTATGCCGTGGAGGCTGAGTATTGGCCACTGGACGTGAACTTCCATGAAATTGTGTCCTTTCTATCAAGGTGGAGAGTAACACCATCAATCATCTCCCAAAGAGTGGCAAATTCCTAGATATGGGTCAAAGTGAGTCCCTACAAAATGTTAATTTGACTGATCCAAAAGTTGTTGTCAAGGGCCCTGCTAACCACACACGCCTTCTTTTTGGAGATTTCAAAAAATTTAGGCGCAATGTCTTTGGGCCGAAGGCCATTCAGCCATGAAGATTCCCAAAATTTTGCCTTATTACCATCACCCGGTGTCACCGTTGTGACCACCGCAAAAAGATCTCTGTCGTTGTCAAAACATGGCATTTCCATTCCCACCCAAGTCCTGGGAGGGTCTGCCCAGTCGAACCAGAACCAACGTAGTCAAAGGGCAGCCACAAACTTCTCCAAATTGTGCACACCCAAACCCCCAAAAATCTTGGGTTTGATGACAAGGTCTCTCTTCTTGTTCAGTATGATCGGATGTATATAGTGTTGTAGGAAAAATGGATGTGTATGGCAGGATAGACAAAAGCAGACTGTTAGGTACTCCCTCCGTTTCAAAAATATTTGAAATTCTATATTTGTACCAAGTCAAACTTCTTTCGAAAGCAGACTGTTAGGTACTCCCTCCGTTTCAAAAATATTTGAAATTCTATATTTGTCCCAAGTCAAACTTCTTTCAATTTGACCAACTTTATACAAAAAAAAATTAAGTACATACAATCTAGTATGGAAGCTATAGCGAAAACAGTTCACCAGAATTTAAAAAAAAACATGTGGAGGAGAATTTTGATTTTTTTTTAGGAAATGGATTTCTTTAGGGAATTTTGAGGAAATGGATTGAGTTGAACTTTTTTTAGGGGAGATTGAGTTGAACTTAATGGAGAAGATCACAGTATCTACTGGGCCGAAATGTAATGTAACGAGCGGGCTTGAATACATAGGCCTAATATTTCTCTGGGCCCAACACGAGGCTTCTCTCCTCAACCCCCAAGTTGCGAGACAGGAGGGGGCGAAAGGCGGTGTGTGTTCTGTTCTGTGCCGAGGAGACGCCGGCGGCGACCACGATGGGCGGCGGCGAGGGCAAGTCGAGGAAGCGCCGCTCTTCCCCCTCCTCAGGTATCTGAAACTATCCAATTTCTTCTCGCTCCAGTCGACCCGAGCCCGTTCCTCTCTTTCCGCGCGGTGCTGATTCCTCTCCTTGCTCTGCCTGTCGATTCGCCGGCCCAGGGGAGGAAGAGGAGAGGGAGCGGAAGAAGAGGCGGGACAAGAAGGAGAGCAGGAGGAGCGGCCGAGACGGCAGGGGCAGCGACGAGGAGGAGGAGAGGCGGAGGAGGAAGAAGAAGCACGGCGACAGGGGCAAAGACAAAGGTAGGGTTCTTGTTTTGCTCCTAGGGCCTGCATTTTTCCTGTCCCTCTAATTGAGTGAAATCATCCTTAGCTTGGTTCCTTGTGCGGTTGTGCGATATCTTAAACTGAGCTAGAGAATGGGCAATACATTAAGTGACCTTCAATCTTCACAAGCTTCACCTCTGAGAAGGGAGGACTATACCCAACTTTAGACCATGATCAACTCGGCCTCTTCAGTGCTCCGTCTCCAGAGCCGGAAGTATTTTCACACCTGTATGATATCTAACAATTGCACCGATACTAGCAAAAGCACCAACCAAATCAAAACTAGCATCGACGTTTATATATTGATTGATTGTTGGCCCTCTGCTAAGGCAGGCAATGGTGGTGAATAGGGATTTCACCTTTTGGATTATTATAGGAAGAAGAGCGCCTAGGCAGCCCGAGGAAGCAACATAATTTTGTAGAGAAAGGGTTGAAGCTGAAATAGTCGGCTTGCCATCATCGAATAATATCATTCCTGAGACGCCATTCTCTCCATAGGAGGAATATAAAATCTTAGCTGTGAATCTGATTTTGACCATCCACTTGGGTAGGACATAAAGGAACCAATCCGGACCATTTGTCGCTAGATTTTCTTCAGGCTGTAGATTCCACATGGTCTTAAGTGCAAACTGAACAGCATGAGGTTTAGTGTGATCAGTAGCCGCAGGATAACCGTCCTCACCTGCCAAACCACAAATATTGCAAGTTGGGTTTGTATCCATATTCTTCTCCACCAATTTTCCTGCACAACAAGGCTTTCAGTAGTAAGTTTCCGAGCAAAAACATTGAGTTTTAGGGGGGCAAGGGCGCTCCAGATAGACTACCAGACTTCTGTATTTCCATCCAAATGACTACTGGCTTGACCCTGGGATTATGGAACGAGTGATGATGTAAACCAAGCTTATACACACCATGAACTGAGAAAATGCTACTCTTTTCATAGTGCCAAGCAAACAAATCCTCAGTCGTAACAGCAGGAATATAAATATTGAGGATGCCTTCGGCATCACACTTAATTATGCATATTTTTGTCTGATCTTCAGCATTTACCTATAGTGGTAGATTCAGTTGTACGTGGATGTATGATTTCTAACAATTGCATCGATACTAGCACAAGCACCAACCAAATCAATACTCGCATCAACTTTTACTTTTGCCCAACCAAATGAAGATGAGGTCCTGACCTCATCAAGTGATTGATTATTGACCCATTGCTCAGGCAAACAATGGCGGTGGATAGGAGATTTACCTTTCGGATTACTATAGGAAGGAGCGCTATGGCAGTCCAAGGAAGCGACGTAATTTCATAGAGAAAGAATAGAAGCCGAAATAGTCGGCTTACCATCACTGAAAATAATACATTCCTGAGATACCATGCTCTCCATAGGAGGAATAAATCTTAGCTGTGTATCTGATCATCTACTTGGGCAGGAGACAGAACAACCAATCCCGACCACTTTTCACAAAAAAATCTTTAGGCCGTAAGTTCCAAAATGTCTTAAGAACAAACCGAACAACATGAGGTTAGTGTGATCAATCATCGCATGATAACCGACCTGCCAAACCAAAAATATCATGAACTGTATTTGTATCTGTATTCTTCTCCACCAATTTCAATAGCAAGTTCTAGATTCATTTGTTTGATTGTGATCATTTAAGTATAGAGCTAGATTCCTTTGATGATGATGTGTACATGACTCTGTCTTTGTCTTGACAGAGAGGGATTCGAAGGAGAGGCGTTCCAAGGAGAAGGATAAGAGCAAGCGAAAAGACAAGGATGTTGTGAGTTCTCTAGATGGTTGTTTTCTCAGAGTATCAACCACAGTAGTTTGTGTATGATTAAATAGAGTTCTGAGCCTTTTAGCTCTTCAATAGCACTTTTCTTGAAGATGAATTGATGTAGAAGCTTGAGCTTTTGCAAAGGTCTGATAATAGGACGGACAATGGCCCTAAATAGAGCCACATGAAGTAGGGTTGAACAAATATGGCTGGGCAAAACCATTCGAAAAGACATCTAGTAGGTTTAAATAAGCTAATTATCTTCGAAGCAATGTATGCATGCAACTTACCTGGCAAAAATGTCCAAACCATGTTTTTAAGGCGTCTTTGAAGCATTCTTAGACCTGAACCTGCCCCTTTCCAGGCATATGTTTCAGGCTAAGATATTTCAAATTTCTACAATTGTCACAAGTAACATGCAAGTTTGCTGTATTGTCCTGGACAATGGGGTTCCATAGAAACTTGCCGGTGTGTTTTGCATCTTTAGGCTAAATAGCAGCACAAGATATATTATTGCCATTGAATTAAAACAGTGATTGAAATTTAGGTGCTTTAATTTTTTTAACAGTTATTGCCTTATTCCCTGCAATGTTTATTCCCGCAATGAAAGGGTTGTAGTATGTACATCCCTGAAGGGATCTCGAGGACCGTAGTTTGTGTACCTAGAGTATAATGTTAGTTGCATCTCATCTATCTCTTGAGTTTTAGTGTAATTCAGCAAAAAATTGTAGTGGGTTGTTAAGAAAGAAGCTGCACCAGATGTATTTGAATGCACCAGTTAGGTTAGGTACATGTCCTGATGCCTCTCATTTTCAGCCATCGCTAAAACAGGACATCAAAGAAATATCCAAGGACGACTACTTTGCAAAGAACAATGAGTTTGCAACCTGGTTGAAGGAAGAGAAGGGCAAATATTTCTCCGACCTTTCTTCAGAGTCTGCCCGTGATATCTTCCTCAAGTTTGTGAAGCAATGGA
Source organism: Triticum aestivum (assembly GCF_018294505.1). Lineage (NCBI taxonomy): Eukaryota > Viridiplantae > Streptophyta > Magnoliopsida > Poales > Poaceae > Triticum > Triticum aestivum. The sequence continues at coordinate 161,593,904 of NC_057809.1, forward strand.
ACAAGGGAAAGCTGCCATCACATTACTACGAGGGCATCACCATTGGGCCCCGATCAGCGCACAACTGGAACATCAAGAAGGCATGAGAAGGCTCGTCTTGTTCGTGGCTCGCAGTTCGGGTCCCTTGCGGTGGTTCGGTTTCTTGACGAAACTGCCATACCAAATGCTTGTACCACTTGTTCCATCTTTTAGATTTTCATAGGTTTCTGATCTAAACCTGTCGCTGTGTTTAGCATTGATGTTAGTTCTGTTGCTGACGTTTAATGAAAAAATTCTAGCAAATTTGTTGCTGTATCCTATATGCAAAAGAGCTGGTATTCATGTGATTAGCCCCACCACGACATTGTCCATTTTCTGATGATCTTTTATGCTGGGTTTTCTGCTAAAGTACCGATGATTTATCCCTCTTGATTCTTCATCACGTTCATATGTTGCAAGTTTAATAAGTGCCTGGATCATCAAATAAGAGTTTGACCCTTTAGCTGCGGCCGAATGTTTACACTAGCTGTTAGTGCTACCGACCGTTTTATGCTTGTTTGCCCAATCTGAACAGTTTATGGCTGTAACTGCAGAACTATAATGCCTTTTCCGTTGCTGCTTGTAAGATTTTCAAGACTTTGCCACTGTTATGAATTAATTTGCCGCCGCTCTGGCAGCATGTAAACTGAATCATCGCCGCTCTGGCAGCATGTAAACTGAATCATCACCGTTCTGGCAGCATGTAAACTGATACTGCGGTCCACAAATATAGAGCACACGGGCACCAGGAGAATATTATGTAGCATCATCAGTACGTATGCATTTAGAATTTGAATACCAACTAATCAGAACAGAGCTTAAATCAGAGATGAAACCATGGCAACAAGAAAAAGGAACTCGAGTGATATACAGATTTCGGATCTCGCAAGCCCTTGTAGGGTAGGCAAATGCCATTTATTCCATGTTTTGATCCTTTCTGGGCTGAGAAAGCAGGTGGTACAAAGTGCCCAACAGCACATGACAAACACCTATGAGTGTCGAAGCGCAGATTCTCTTTCAGAATCCACCATGCTTAATGCTTGCTGTCCTCTTCCTCGCAGAATTTTGAGTACTTCTTGTCGTCCATCAGTGAGTTGAGCTCACCTGCATCGCTGACCTTGACCTTGATGATCCAGCCGCCCTCATATGGATCTCCATTGACCTGTGTTATAAAAAAAACAGCCAGCATACAGGTCATACGACACTTCAATCCGCACCAACAGATTTCCTCGTCAAGTATCAGGCTAAGCTGAAACTTACCAATGCTGGTTTCTCTAGTAGTTCGTCATTCACTGCAATGACCTCTCCAGACACCGGCGAGTTGATGTCACTGGTTGCCTTCACACTTTCAACAGCACCAAAGTTTGTTCCCTGAGATACAGAAGCGCCAACTTCTGGCAGCTCCACATATACAACATCACCCAAATGGTCCTGAAAGCCAAAAAACAGCTCCATTATGGCATATAACATGCTGAAAGGCTGCTTATATGCATCGAGTGAAGCATCCAATGATCTAACATGTGACAGATCTAACACATGACATATGAACCTGGGCATGGTCTGTAATCCCAACGGTTGCGGAATCACCATCAACCTTTACCCATTCATGGGTTTCAGCATACTTCAGATCCTTCAGCACTGGAAAAGGGCAACACCAGAAAGATGCGTGTTAATAACGTGTACTACGCATTGAAATGGCATTAATCAGAAATGCAGTTTAACAATGTGCATATAAAGAGTTCCAAAGCCACTCCAACTAATGCAGTAGTTCCCTCATAACCACTACAATTTATTGTCCACCCTGAAATATGCACAGAACACAGATGCCTGCTAATGTAAAGAACTTTTTCTTGGGATCATTTCATCAGTTTCTCTGCTTCACACTATTGCATATGATTGTGCGTCAACAAACTCTTGTAGGTTGTAGGTCCCAATGCGGCCGCGTTTTCTCCAAATAGCTTTTGGGAGCCTATCGCAAAAACTTTTGACTAAATCATGGGGTCCCAAACCATTTTGCATGTATTTCATCAACTTTCACACTATATAGTTTTCAAATGCATCAAACAAACATCACATCATGCCATCAAAAGAAAAAACATCGCATCAACAAAAAAAAAACCGGGTTGCGCCTTCTGCGACGACATCAGCCTACCGACCGACCTACGGCTATCACTGAACCTCAAGAACCATCACCGTACTAAAATTGGCACTCCCTCTGCAAAGAAATATAAGATCGTTTAGATTAGTGATCTAAACGATCATATATTTCTTTGCAGAGGGAGTACACGACTACAAATCCAAGTCAGAAACGATGAACTTTCCCACCTAACCAAATCAGGCAAAAGCAGAGCGGCAGGAAAGATCCTTTTCGCAGAGAAGATGAAACCTGCCACCGGCAAAGGATCAAAATAACCAGAATAAACTCGGCGGCATTACACCCCATTCTGCAAACATCTCCGACGCGTGAACAGGGTCGCTGCCGAAATCACCAGTAAGAACTGGTAAAACGGATCGGCCAACGACAAATCCTACCGCCCAAATATTAGCGGGACGCGGAGGACGAAGATCGCGCCGTTCTAGCGCCAACGAACTGCGATCCAGGGACAGGCGCGGCGCGAGACACGAAACGCGCGCGTGAAACGGGCAGGCGGGCACGGGCGCAAAGGTGGCCGCGGGGAGGGAGAGGGGAAGGCGTGCTTACCGGTGGAGAAGGCCCTGGGGAAGGCGGAGATCTTGAGGTAGGAGGCGGCGCGGGAGGCCCAGAGCGATCTGGAGGCGGCCATGGCCATGATCACGCGACGGGGGAGGAGGAGGGGATCGCGCTCGCTCGGCGCCGCCTCCTCTGTTTCTCTCTCTCTCTCTCTCTCTCTCTCTCTCTCTCGCGCGCGCGCACCGAGCTCGCTCTTGGGGTTTGGTGGTGGTTTCTCTATTTCTCTCCTTTTGCGCAGAAGAAGTTGGTGGTGGTGCGCTCCGAGAGTTGCGAAAATGATTTTCGTGGTAGGTCTCTGGGCCCTCCTGGGCCTTTTCGTCCTTGCACTTCTGTTTGGAGAATGAACTGATTTGCCTCAATTTCTTGGATCACTAAAAAAATTAGTTCATCTATAAAAAACTTAATTTATTGGAATGTAGGGCAAGCTGAAATTTAAAAATTCACCAGTTCTCCGGAGGGATTTTAGAAGATGAAAACAGCAAAATCATTGGAATAAGTTTGTGCAAATATCATATCTAAGTATGGATTTCCATGGCGTTGAGGTGGTGAAGAAAGTCATGATAGCTGCGATCGGAGAATTAATGGCGGCGAGGAGTTTTGATTCCGTTGAAGAATAGCGACACAGGTTTTTTCCTGTGTGTCGAGTGTTGAGGACTTGCAGCGGCAGCCTCGGAAGGAGGGGGCATCAACATAGGTGGACAACAGTTTTGGGGTGCTTCTCGAGTACCGAGCCGTGATCTCTAGGATGAAAGCCCAAGGTCTTTGCCTTCGTTGGTTGTACCTGGCAATGGTCTTGCGAAGGCATTGTTTTTGGAATTTCGGGCTCTCTTCGGGGTGAAAACTCAAGATGCTTGATCGGGCGACGACAACGCTTATGCATTGTTTTCTTTTTGGAGACGTCGCTTTTGAAGAACCTCTTCTGCAGTACAGGTGTTGTCTTTGGTGGTGGTTAGAGTGTTGCTGTTGCGAGTGTTTCATTACTACGGGGTCTTTGTTTTTATATTTCTCTATTTTTATTTTATTTTTTTGGTTGTGTGCATTTTTTATGTCTTTTGATATCTTGCTGGTGCAGAGACTGGATGTAATTAGTGTCTTCGTGATATTAATATATTTTCTTTATAAAAAATCAACTCGTATGGGGTGAAAAACACATGACCATAACAGATGCTTACTTAGTGCCTAACCACTACAACTACTAGATGATTTCTCATATTACAGCAGGAGCTTACCATAAAGCCCTGTCCCCATGCGCAATGGGTTGCTTAATTAATTAATCCCTTCGTTCTACTCGTATCATGTAAGACTAAGACGTTTCTGCAAGTTATGTTGGATTGTAAAAACGTCTTATATTGTAGTCATATTATAGGACGTAGGAGTATTATTGATCGCTGATAATGCGTTCACCAAATCACTATGGAGCATTGGGGCCACGGAAAGATTCTTGCCACCACTCGACGTGCAATCACGGGGTGTGGGTTCTTAGCTTTTTCGGGATGGTTGATGGTCGATGGGTTTGGCTGCGGTTGGTTGGGGCATCGTTATGCGTAAACAATCACCAAGGCGCAACATGCTCTCTGACTCCGATCAGACTTTGCCATGGGCGGCGGTTGGTGGCCGATGCGGACAAACGAACAAACAGCGGCGCTGCAGGCAGCAGCAGCAGCAGTTGGTGAGGGGATCTTGGCCTCTCAACTCCTGATCAGGACGTACGGTGTTCGCAGCAAGGGATTCAAACTCTCCAGAAACATGAAATAGTTTGATTTCTTGCTTTTCAGGCGCTTGATTTGTTTGAACAGTAGAGGAAAAACATATACTCCCTCTGTCCCAGAATATAAAAACGTTTTGACATTATGCTAGTGTTAAAAACGTTCTTATATTTTGAGACGAAAGGAGTATATAGGAATGCGTGAAAAATATTTGTTGGCAGTATAGCATAATTCAATAAATGGAGCAAAGGAAGAGTAACATACATAATGTATCTCTGATCTTGGATTGAAAGGAAAGGAAAAACGTTGGAATTTTACAACCTATTTCGACCTCTTTTCTCCTTTTCGAATTCGCATGTACGAGGAATGGCATAAGTATCTTTTGTGGCATGTAGCAACCTAGTTTTACTTTTGATCGCCACATGTTCTGACAATGCTTATTAGGATTTTATGTTTTTATGCATTAAAAGAATCAAATAATCTTTCTGATCCTTTTTAGTTCGCATATAAGATTTGTCTGAAATCAAGCCTCGTAAAGTTTGACCAATTTCATAGAAAAAAATATCAACATTCATAATATGAAATCAATACCAGTTTATGCATCAGGACTTAAAGTTTCATATTGTATAACTTTAGTATGATAGATGTTAATATGTTTTTATATAAATATGGTTAAACTTTAAAAAGTTTTACTTCAGACAATTCTTATATGCAGAGTAAAAAAAAGGACCGGAGAGAGTATTTCGCTCTTGTCGTTAACACGTGTGATTTATAACTAGAGATTCGGTGTGTGGTGCGGGTTGGTGGCTGAAAACTTGGGCCCACTAAGTGGGTTCACCTACCGAGATAGCAACAACACACATACTCCTACGTTGTCATTAAAGTGCAGCATTATCTGAGACAGCAAATTCACATCATTTAGTAGTAGTGCAAGCCACTGTCACTAATTATGTTTCGTTAACTAAGTTTTCTCTTGCCAATAGGGGTGGACTAACGAGCAGTTCGGCTCGTTAAGCTCGTACTCGTTAAGCTCGTGCTCGTTAAGGCTCGGCTCGTTAAGCTCGTTAAGATTAACGAGCAGAAAACCCTGCTCGGCTCGGCTCGGCTCGTTTGAAACTCGTTAAGCTCGTGAGCGCTCGTTAACAGATTATAATGTTTTACGATATACAGGATGAATGTGTAGGTGTGATTTTCAAGACGAAATATGATGACTATAAAAAGAAATGCAGTAGTTTGTTGTCTCATAGATCGATTAGATTGAATAGATGGGCTAAGGTGCTATAAAAGTTTGTCACGTAAGATGAAAATATGTGTTGTGTTGTTACTAACAAGCTTAACGAGATACTCGTGAAACTCGTTAGCTCGCTCGTTAAGCTCGTTAAGCTTAACGAGTTAAAATCAATGATTGACTCTGTTCATTAAGAAGCGAGCTACGAGTTTAACGAGCCGAACTATCGAGCGCTCATTAAGCTCGCGAGTTATGAGCTTTTGGTCCAGCCCTACTTGCCAAAGTACTCCTGGGCTAGTTCTTAAGAGCGTGTTTGGTTGCCTGCATATGGCTCAGCCTGGCCCGCGCGGGATGAAAGAGGCCTGTTTGGTTGCCTGAGTTTATTGTGCGGCCCGCATGGCACCAAACTTAAAGCACCTCCAGACCTGGCCCAGGGGAAATGACCGAATCGGTAGTAGCTCGCGAGCTTGGCTCGGACGACGCAGGGGAGGGCGATGTGCTTCTCTCCTCGTGCGACCAGGGAAAGGGCACGAGCTCACCCGCGTCGTCGAAAAATCGGCGGGAGGATTTCGGCTCACCTCCCGCCGAGTCCGCCCTATTTAGCCCTCTCCCTCACCGCCTCAACTCCCGCCACCATTCTCCCCCATTTCGAGCTTTCCTGCCGACACGCATCGGCACCGACGAGCAGGCAAGCGGCGCATCTTCATCGGCAGGCGGTCCACGGCGTCGGCGGTGATCTTCTACGACCGTTTTCCCCCTCGTCCTCGAGCTGCAGCCATGGCCTCTGTGAGTTCAATCCCCCTTTCTCTCTGTTCCTTCTAGCTAGATCTGAGTTGCAACTAGGGTTTGATGTAGATGCATGGTTGATTAGTGCTCTGATCTGTGAGCTCATATGGTTGATTGCTATGCCGCGGTTGTAATTTGTGGTGGGGTTAGATGTTCAAGCATGTGGTAGGCTAGATTAGTAGTAGAGTTTGAAGTTGAACCTTGTGCTTATGTTGATTCGTGCTTACATCTGTGACTTGTAGCTATTGGTGGTCCATTTGTAGCATGCTGATTGTTGTAGATGTATGTTCCTGCTCATAGATTGTCCGGTATGCTTAGTATGATAGCGATGAACCATGTGCTTAGTATGATAGTGATGAAGCATGTACTTGGTATGATAGTGATGAACCATGTACATGTATGCTCCTGCTTTCATGGATTGTCCGGTATGTTGTGTGCTATGCTTACTGTCAATACGTGCTACGATTGTAGGACATGACCACGCAGACGCAAGATTTTAGTCAGGCTCATGTCCTGTCCGACAACCAATTTGCTCCATCATTTGTCGAGGCCTCGCATCATATGCCCGAGATGGCACCTGATTCAGATGTGTTCGCGTCTGATTATGTCTATGTGCCAGTAGTGCTCGTTGAGCAAACTTCTGTTGCTGCTGTTGTTGCCGCTGCACTCAAGATAACAACAGCAAAGGCAAAGAAGGATGGTAGGTCGAACAACATGAAGTGGTAGTCATTCATGTCCACATTCGTGCTGAACAAAATGTGTGAGCTCATTTCTAGTGGAGTTAGGACTGACAAGGGCTTCAAGTAGGTGCACTTGAACACCGTTGCGAAGAAGGTGTTCGAGTTCTGTGGGCAGGAGGTATCCGCCACCCAGGTGTACAACCACCTGAGGAAGTGGAGAGGTTGATGGATTCAAGTATCCAAGCTGAGAGACCTTAGCGGCGCCTCATGGAATGAGAACACTTGCTCCATAGTTCTGGAGGCAGAGCACTATGTCGGTCATGTCGCGGTTAGCTCACATCCCTCTTTCTTTTTATATTGTCCACCATTGCCTACTCCTAATCGCAACTAACAACACTTGTGTTTCATTCTTAGGACCACCCAAGGGACGCTGAGTTCCTCAACACACCCATACAGAACTATAGCCAGATGCAGCACATCTTCTCCTTTGAGCCGGCAACTGGGAAGCATGCCATGGGCTCGGGGGAGCCTCTTGGTTCTTTCATGACAGACTTCCCTGGGACCTGGACATCGAGGTCCTTGATGGCCCTGACATGCCCTCCAGGAAGCCCTTCGACAAGCCATTTGACCCCGTCCATGATAGGAAGAGGAAGAGAGGAGGCCCGATGGAGGAGGAGATCAATGTCTTTTGCAGCATGACTGAGGCAGTGAAGGAGGTGGCAACACCCATCAGGGAGTGCAAGCCCCTCGACGTCCACCCTGACATGTATGGCGCTGTCATGACTCAGGGTGGCTTCAGCGACGAGGCTCTCATGGTTATACGTCCATTTTGCATCATGCTTTTATATCAATATTTATTGCATTATGGACTGTTATTTCACTTTATGTCACAATACTTATGGCTATTCTCTCTTATTTTACAAGGTTTACATAAGGAGGGAGAATGCCGGCAGCTGGAATTCTGGGCTGGAAAAGGAGCAAATATTAGAGACCTATTCTGCGCAACTCCAAAAGTCCTGAAACTTCACGGATCATCTTAAATAAATAAAGAAAAATCCTCGCCAAAGATGAAGGCCAGGGGGCCCACACCCTGCTCACGAGGGTGGGGGGCGCCCCCCCCTAGGGCGCGCCCCCTACCTCGTGGGCCCCTTGGTGGCTCTCCAACGTCCATCTTCTCCTATATGAAGTCTTTTGATGAGAAAAAAAAATAAGAAGGAACTTTTCGGGACGAGACTCCGCCACCACGAGGCGGAACCTTGGCGGATCCAATCTAGAGCTCCGGCGGAGCTGTTCTGTCGGGGATACTTCCCTCCGGGAGGGGGAAATCATCACCATCATCATCACCAACGCTCCTCTCATCGGGAGAGGGCAATCTCCATCAACATCTTCACCAGCACCATCTCATCTCCAAACCCTAGTTCATCTCTTGTATCCAATTCTTGTCTCAAAGTCTGGGATTGGTGCTAGTAGGTTGCTAGTAGTGTTGATTACTCCTTGTAGTTGATGCTAGTTGGTTTATTTGGTGGAAGATCATATGTTCAGATCCTATATGCATATTATTACCCCTCTAATTATGAACATGAATATGCTTTGTGAGTAATTACGTTTTTTCTGAGGACAAGGGAGAAGTCTTGCTATTAGTAGTCATGTGAATTTGGTATTCGTTTGATATTTTGATAAGATGTATATTGTCTAGCCTCTAGTGGTGTTATGTGAACATCGACTACATAACACTTCACCATTATTTGGGCCTAGAGGAAGGCATTGGGAAGTAATAAGTAGATGATGGGTTGCTAGAGTGACAGAAGCTTAAACCCTAGTTTATGCGTTGCTTCGTAAGGGGCTGATTTAGATCCACATGTTTCATGCTATGGTTAGATTTACCTTAATACTTTTGTTGTAGTTGCGGATGCTTGCAATAGAGGTTAATCATAAGTGGGATGCTTGTTCAAGTAAGAACAACACCCAAGCACCGGTCCACCCACATATCAAATTATCAAAGTATCAAACGCGAATCATATGAACGTGATGAAAACTAGCTTGGTGATATTCCTGTGTGTCCTCGGGAGCGCTTTTCTTATTATAAGAGTTTGTTTCGGCTTGTCCTTTGATGCAAAAGGATTGGGCCACCTTGCTGCACTTTATTTACTTTTGTTACTTGTTGCTAGTTACAATCTATCTTATCACAAAACTATCTATTACCACTTATTTCAGTACTTGCAGAGAATACCTTACTGAAAAGCGCTTATCATTTCCTTCTGCTCCTCGTTGGGTTCGACACTCTTACTTATCGAAAGGACTACGATAGATCCCCTATACTTGTGGGTCATCAAGACTCTTTTCTGGCGCCGTTGCCGGGGAGTGTAGCGCCTTTGGTAGGTGGAATTTGGTAAGGAAAAATTTATATAGTGTGCTGAAATTTACTATCACTTGTTACTACAGAAAGTAATTCTCTGAGGGACTTGTTCGGGGTATCTTCACCCTGTCCAGTAGAGCAAAGAGTTGCTCCTCAACCTACTGAACCTATTGAAAATGAAACTCCTTTTGAATTTCCTTCGGGTATGATAGAAAAACTGCTAGCTAACCCTTTTACAGGAGATGGAACAAAGCATCCTGATGAGCACTTAATATATGTGGATGAAGTTTATGGATTATTTAAGCTTGCAGGTATACCCGATGATGTTGCTAAGAAGAAGGTCTTCCCTTTATCTTTGAGTGGAGACGCATTGATATGGTATAGGCTATGTGATGATATGAGATCATGGGACTATAAAAGATTGAAGTTGGAATTTCATCAAAAGTATTACCCTATGCATCTTGTTCATTATGATCGCAATTATATATATAATTTCTGGCCCCGCGAAGGAGAAAGCATCGCTCAAGCTTGGGGGAGGCTTAAATCAATGTTATATTCATGCCCCAATCATGAGCTCTCAAGAGAAATGATCATTCAAAATTTTTATGCTCGGCTTTCTGAAAACAATCGCACCATGCTCGATACTTCTTGTGTTGGCTCTTTTATGATGAAGACTATTGAATTTAAATGGAATTTATTGGATAGAATTAAACGCAACTCTGAAGATTGGGACCTCGACGAAGGTAAGGAGTCAGGTATGACACCTAAATTTGATTGTGTTAAATCTTTTATGGACACCGATATTTTCCGTAAGTTTAGCACTAAATATGGACTTGACTATGAGATAGTAGCTTCTTTCTGTGAATCTTTTGCTACTTATGTTGATCTCCCTAAGGAGAAGTGGTTTAAATATCATCCTCCCATAGAAGTAAAAGTAGCTGCACCTATTAAAGTTGAAGAAAAGACTGTCACTTATAATGATCGTATTGTTCGTACTTCCCTGTTAGAATAAAGGATCATGCTAAAGCTTCAACTGTTGTTTGTAAAAGCAATATTAGAACTTATACACCTCCTGAGCAAGTTAAAGTAGAACCTAATATTGATATTGTTAAAGATCTCTTGTTTGATAGTATTAATGGGCATGTTATTCAGTTCGAAGGTGAAACTGCTAGAATTGCTAAACCTTGTGATAAAGATAAACATAGACATGTGGTAGGCATGTCTGTTATTTCTGTTAAAATAGGAGATCATTGTTATCATGGCTTATGTGATATGGGTGCTAGTACTAGTGTAATACCTATTGACTTATACGAAGAAATTAAGAATGAAATTGCACCTGCTGAGTTAGAAGGTATTGATGTCACAATTAAACTTGCCAATAGAGATACTATTTCACCAATTGGAATTGTTAGAGATGTTGAAGTCTTGTGTGGGAAAACTAAATATCCTGCTGATTTTCTTGTTCTTGGTTCCCCACAAGATAGCTTTTGTCCTATTATATTTGGTAGACCATTCTTAAATACTGTCAATGCTACCATATACTGCACAAAGAATGTTGTTACTAAAGGAAATATGCCCTAGAGGCAATAATAAAGTTATTATTTATTTCCTTATAATCATGATAAATGTTTATTATTCATGCTAGAATTGTATTAACCGGAAACATAATACATGTGTGAATACATAGACAAATAAAGTGTCACTAGTATGCCTCTACTTGACTAGCTCGTTAATCAAAGATGGTTATGTTTCCTAACCATGAACAATGAGTTGTTATTTGATTAACGAGGTCACATCATTAGTTGAATGATCTGATTGACATGACCCATTCCATTAGCTTAGCACCCGATCGTTTAGTATGTTGCTATTGCTTTCTTCATGACTTATACATGTTCCTATGACTATAAGATTATGCAACTCCCGTTTGCCGGAGGAACACTTTGGGTGCTACCAAACGTCACAACATAACTGGGTGATTATAAAGGAGCATTACAGGTGTCTCCAAAGGTAGATGTTGGGTTGGCGTATTTCAAGATTAGGATTTGTCACTCCAATTGTCGGAGAGGTATCTCTGGGCCCTCTCGGTAATACACATCACATAAGCCTTGCAAGCATTACAACTAATATGTTAGTTGTGAGATGATGTATTACGGAACGAGTAAAGAGACTTGCCGGTAATGAGATTGAACTAGGTATTGGATACCGACGATCGAATCTCGGGCAAGTAACATACCGATGACAAAGGGAACAACGTATGTTGTTATGCGGTCTGACCGATAAAGATCTTCGTAGAATATGTAGGAGCCAATATGGGCATCCAGGTCCCGCTATTGGTTATTGACCGGAGACGTGTCTCGGTCATGTCTACATTGTTCTCGAACCCGTAGGGTCCGCACGCTTAAGGTTACGATGATAGTTATATTATGAGTTTATGCATTTTGATGTACCGAAGGTTGTTCAGAGTCCCGGATGTGATCACGGACATGATGAGGAGTCTCGAAATGGTCGAGACGTAAAGATTGATATATTGGAAGCCTATATTTGGATATCGGAAGTGTTCCGGGTGAAATCGGGATTTTACCGGGTTACCGGGAGGTTACTGGAACCCCCCGGGAATCATATGGGCCTTAGTGGGCCTTAGTGGAAAGGTGAAAGGGCTGCCCATAAGGGCTGCGCGCCTCCCCCCTCCCCTAGTCCTATTAGGACTAGGAGAGGTGGCCGGCCACCCCTCTCCTTCTTTCCCCCTTGGGGAATCCTAGTTGGAATAGGATTGGGGGGGGGGGGGAGTCCTACTCCCGGAAGGAGTAGGACTCCTCCTGCGCCCTCCTCCTGGCCAGCGCCCCCTCCCCCCTTGGCTCCTTTATATACTGAGGTAGAGGCACCCCAGAAACACACAAGTTGATCATTGAGATCTATTCCTTAGCCGTGTGCGGTGCCCCCTGCCACCATATTCCTCGATAATACTGTAGAGGAGTTTAGGCGAAGCCCTGCTGCTGTAGTTCATCAAGATCGTCACCATGCCGTCATGCTGACGGAACTCTTCCCCGACACTTTGCTGGATCGGAGTCCGGGGATCGTCATCGAGCTGAACGTGTGCTCGAACTCGGAGGTGCCGTAGTTTCGGTGCTTGATCGGTTGGATCGTGAAGACGTATGACTACTTCCTCTATGTCGTGTCAGCGCTTCTGCAGTCGGTCTGCGTTGGGTACGTAGACAACACTCTCCCCTCTCGTTGCTATGCATCACATGATCTTGCGTGCGCGTAGGATTTTTTTTGAAATTACTACGTTCCCCTTCAGTTACTATTGGCTTGGATGATATGGTTCATGAGTTTAATTTCTCTAAATTTAGTAAACAACATCGTGAGGAAGAATTACCTAGTAAGGATGAAATTATTGGTCTTGCTTCTATTGCCGTACCTCCTAGTGATCCTCTAAAACACTATTTGCTAGACCATGAAAATGATATGTTCATGAATGAAAGAAGGGAAATAGATGAAGTATTCTTTAAATAGGAACCTATTCTGCATCACAATTTGCCTGTTGAAATTTTTGAGGATCCTTCTCCACCCAAGGGTGATCCCGTGTTTGAACTTAAACCGTTGCCCGATAATATTAAATATGCTTATCTTGATGAAAAGAAGATATATCCTGTTATTATTAGTGCTAACCTTTCAGAGCATGAAGAAGAAAGATTATTGAAAACTCTGAAGAAGCATCGTGCTGCTATTGGATATACTCTTGATGATCTTAAGGGCATTAGTCCCACTCTATGTCAACATAAAATAAATTTGGAAGCAGATGCCAAACCAGTTCGTGATCCTCAACAACGTCTGAATCCTAAAATGAAAGAAGTGGTAAGAAAAGAAATACTCAAGCTTCTGGAGGCAGGTATAATCTATCCCGTTGCTGATAGTGAGTGGGTAAGTCATGTCCATTGTGTCCCTAAGAAGGGAGGTATTACTGTTGTTCCTAATGATAAAGATGAATTGATTCCAGGAAGAATTATCACAGGTTATAGGATGGTAATTTATTTCCGCAAATTAAATAAATCTACTAAGAAAGATCATTACCCCTGACCTTTTATTGATCAAATGCTAGAAAGATTATGCAGACATACACACTATTGCTTTTTAGATGGTTATTCTGGTTTTTCTCAAATACCTGTGTCGGCTAGAGATCAATCAAAGACTACTTTTACATGCCCTTTTGGTACTTTTGCTTATAGACGTATGCTTTTTGGTTTATGTAATGCACCTGCTATCTTTCAAAGATGCATGATGGCTATATTCTCTGACTTTTGTGAAAAGATTTGTGAGGTTTTCATGGACGACTTTTCCATCTATGGTTCCTCTTTGATGATTGCTTGAGCAATCTTGATCGAGTTTTGCAGAGATGTGAAGAAACTAATCTTGTCTTGAATTGGGAAAAGTGCCACTTTATGGTTAATGAAGGTATTGTCTTGGGGCACAAAGTTTCTGAAAGAGGTATTGAAGTTGATAAAGCCAAGGTTGATGCTATTGAAAAGATGCCATGTCCCAAGGACATCAAAGGTATAAGAAGTTTTCTTGGTCACGCCGGATTTTACAGGAGGTTCATTAAGGACTTCTCAAAAATTTCTCGGCCTCTGACTAATTTATTGCAAAAATATATACCATTTGTCTTTGATGATGATTGTGTAGAAGCATTTGAAATACTTAAGAAAGCATTAGTCTCTGCACCTGTTGTTCAACCACCTGATTGGAATTTACCCTTTGAAATTATGTGTGATGCTAGTGATTATGCTGTAGGTGCTGTTCTAGGGCAAAGAGTTGATAAGAAATTAAATGTTATTCATTATGCTAGTAAGACTCTAGACAATGCTCAAAGAAATTATGCTACTACTGAAAAAGAGCTTTTAGTAGTTGTATTTGCTTGTGATAAGTTTAGATCTTATATTGTTGATTCTAAAGTAACTATTCAAATTGATCATGCTGCTATTAAATATCTTATGGAAAAGAAAGATGCTAAACCTAGACTTATTAGATGGGTTCTCTTGCTACAAGAATTTGATTTGCATATTGTTGATAGAAATGGAGCTGAGAACCCCGTTGCAGACAACTTGTCTAGGTTAGAAAATATTCTTGATGACCCACTACCTATTAATGATAGCTTTCCTGATGAACAATTAAATGTTATAAGTACTTCTCGTAGTACTCCATGGTATGCTGATTATGCTAATTATATTGTTGCTAAATTTATACCACCTAGCTTCACATACCAGCAAAAGAAAAAGTTTTTCTACGATTTAAGACATTACTTTTGGGATGACCCACATCTTTATAAAGGAGTAGATGGTGTTATTAGACGTTGTGTACCTGAGCATGAATAGGAACAGATCCTACGCAAGTGTCATTCCGAGTCTTATGGAGGACACCACGCTGGAGATAGAACTGCACATAAGGTATTGCAATCTGGTTTTTATTGGCCTACTCTCTTCAAGGATGCCCGTAAGTTTGTCTTGTCTTGTGATGAATGTCAAAGAATTGGTAATATTAGTAGACGTCAAGAAATGCCTATGAATTATTCACTTGTTATTGAACCGTTTGATGTTTGGGGCTTTGATTATATGGGACCTTTTCCTACCTCTAATGGATACACACATATTCTAGTTGCTGTTGATTATGTTACTAAGTGGGTAGAAGCTATTCCAACTAGTAGTGCTGATCATAACACTTCTATTAAAATGCTTAAAGAAGTTATTTTTCCGAGGTTTGGAGTCCCTAGATATTTAATGACTGGTGGAGGTTCATACTTTATTCATAGTGCTTTCCGTAAAATGCTTGCTAAATATGATGTTAATCATAGAATTGCATCTCCTTATCACCCACAGTCTAGTGGTCAAGTAGAATTGAGCAATAGAGAGCTCAAATTAATTTTGCAAAAGACTGTTAATAGGTCTAGAAAGAATTGGTCCAAGAAACTTGATGATGCATTATGGGCTTATAGGACTGCATACAAAAATCCTATGGGTATGTCTCCGTATAAAATGGTTTATGGAAAAGCATGTCACTTACCTCTCGAACTAGAACACAAGGCGTATTGGGCTATTAAAGATCTCAACTATGATTTTAAACGTGCTGGTGAGAAGAGGTTATTTGATATTAGCTCACTTGATGAATGAAGAACCCAAGCTTATGAAAAGGCCAAGTTGTTTAAAGAAAAAGTTAAAAGATGGCATGACAAAAGGATACAAAAGCGTGAGTTTAATGTAGGTGATTATGTATTGCTATACAACTCTCATTTAAGATTTTTTACAGGAAAACTTCTCTCTAAATGGGAAGGCCCCTACGTTATCAAAGAGGTTTATCGTTCCGGTGCAATAAAGATCAACAACTTTGAAGGCACAAATCCGAAGGTGGTAAATGGTCAAAGAATTAAACATTATATCTCAGGTAATCCCATAAATGTTGAAACCAATATTATTGAAACCGTAACCCCGGAGGAATACATAAGGGACACTTTCCGGAGCGTTTCAGACTTCGAAAAGGAATAGGTATGTGGTACGGTAAGTAAACCGACTCCGAAACAATTTTTAAGGCAAAATTTCTCTATTTTGGAATATTTAGAAAAATAGAAAAATAAGTAGCAGTCTGGGAAGGACACGAGGGCCCCACGAGGGTGGTGGGCGCGCCCCCTACCTCGTGAGCACCTCGTGTGCCTTCCGGACTCCGTTTTCTTACACGTTACGTATTTTGGTCGGTAAAAATTCATTATATATTCTCCCTAAGGTTTTGACTCCCGTATCACGCAATTGTTCTCTGTTCTTGTTTCGAGCTATTTTCTGTCAGGGTTTTCCAGGCTAGGCATCATGTCGTCTCCCTCCTCCAACAATGGTGACAATGATGCTTGGCTAATGAAGATAGATCTGAAGAGGGAAGAACCCACGAGGGTCAACAAGGATAAAAGGATCAAGAAGGCCACGGAGGATCAAGCTCGAGCAGCAAAAGACATACTTCAACTTGATCATAACCTTCTTACCCCAACTGAGATCGAAGCCTTCAAGATGATTGAGTTAGCTCATATACAAAACAAGTATCTCACACAAGAAAATATTTTGTTGAAGGAGCATATTGTTGCACTCAAGGTCATTATTCGCAAGCTAGAGGACCTCTTACGCTCGATGTGCGACTATCCGCCACCTCCACCTTCTTCACCGACAAAGGAGATATTAATCACATGGGTATGGGCACTCCTCTTGGCAACTGCCAAGCTTGAGGGAGGTGCCTGCCCCGGTATCGTATCACAATCACAACTCCTATATTTACCATTTTTCTTAGTTCGATCCTATTAGTAATATCTTGATCTAGTAGAATAAAGTTTATGGCATGATCTAGTTTTGAGTTTTCTTTATGATCTCTCTTTGTAATCGAGTCCATGAGCTATATATAATAAAGATTAGTGTTGAGTCAAGGGCTTGATTATTTTGCCATGATCTTGGGTGAATAAAAGAAAGAAGAAAAGAATAAAAAGTAACAAAAAGTTCATATTGATCTCATTGAAAGTAATGACTTCACATAGAAAGAGTATGATGATTAAAAGTTGTTGGGAGTTGGCAGACATAGCTTTGGTCATTGTTGCAATTAATAGGAAGTAATAAGGAAAGAGAGGTTTCACATATAGATATATTATCATTGACATCTTTTATGATTGGGAGCACTCATTAAAATATGACATGCTAAAGAGTTGATGTTGGACAAGGAAGACAATGTAATGAGTTATGTCTTTCTTATATCCGAGATAAAGTATGTTGTCATGGATCCTCTAACTTGTTGAGCTTGCCTTTCCCCCTCATGCTAGCCAAATTCTCAGCACCAAGTAGAAATACTACTTGTGCTTCCAAATACCCTTAAACCAATTTTGCCATGAGAGTCCACCATATCTACCTATGGATTGAGTAAGATCCTTCAAGTAAGTTGTCATCGGTGCAAAGCAATAAAAATTGCTCTAAATATGTATGATTGATTGGTGTGGGAGAAATAAGCTTTATACGATCTTGTGATGTGGAAGTAATAAAAGCGACAGACTGCATAATAAAGGTTCATATCACAAGGGGCAATATAAAGTGACGTTCTTTCGCATTGAGATTTTATGCATCCAACCATAAAAGCGCATGGCAACCTCTGCTTCCCTCTGCGAATGGCCTATCCTTTATTATTATCTTCTACCTTATGCAAGGTCATGGTGATCTTCACCTTTTCTTTTTCATTTTATCTTTTGGCAAGCTCAACATGTTGGAAAGAACATGATATATATATCTAATTGGATGTAGGGGAGCATGAACCATTATTGTTGACATTACTCTTGAGGTAAAAGGTTGTGGGGCAAAACTATAAGCCCCTATCTTTCTCTGTGTCCGATTAAAACTCCGTAACCACAAGTATCGCATGAGTGTTAGCAATTATGAAGGATTATTTGATAGTTGAGTATGTGGACTTGCTTTTTAGCTCTGACATGGACTCTTTCCGATGTTATGATAAATTGCGATTGCTTCAATGACTGAGATTATAGTTTGTCGGAGCCCAATAAGGTTTATGATTTATACTTTTGCATTGTGAATAGATCATCACTTGAACATAAGTAATGATATGACAAAATCTATATTTGTTGCTGTCATGAGAATAATCATGATGCCTTCATTTCCGTATTTTTATTTTTATCGACGCCTCTACCTCTAAACATGAGGACATATTTATTGTTATCGGCTTTTCGCTTGAGGACAAGCGAGGTCTAAGCTTGGGGGAGTTGATACGTCCATTTTGCATCATGCTTTTATATCAATATTTATTGCATTATGCACTGTTATTTCACTTTATGTCATAATACTTATGGCTATTCTCTCTTATTTTACAAGGTTTACATAAGGAGGGAGAATGCCGGCAACTGGAATTCTGGGCTGGAAAAGGAGCAAATATTAGAGACCTATTCTGCACAACTTCAAAAGTCCTGAAACTCCACGGAACATCTTAAAGTAAATAAATAAAAATCATCGCCAAAGATGAAGGCCAGGGGGCCCACACCCTGCTCACGAGGGTGGGGGGCGCCCCCCCTAGGGCGCGCCCCCTACCTCGTGGGCCCCTGGTGGCTCTCCGACGTCCATCTTCTCCTATATGAAGTCTTTCGATGAGAAAAAAATAAGAAGGAACTTTTCGGGACGAGACTTCGCCGCCACAAGGCGGAACCTTGGCGGATCCAATTAGAGCTCCGGCAGAGCTGTTCTGTCGGGGATACTTCCCTCCGGGAGGGGGAAATCATCACCATCGTCATCACCAACGCTCCTCTCATCGGGAGAGGGCAATCTCCATCAACATCTTCATCATCACCATCTCATCTCCAAACCCTAGTTCATCTCTTGTATCCAATTCTTGTCTCAAAGTCCGGGATTAGTGCTAGTAGGTTGCTAGTAGTGTTGATTACTCCTTATAATTGATGCTAGTTGGTTTATTTGGTGGAAGATCATATGTTCAGATCCTATATGCATATTATTACCCCTCTGATTATGAACATGAATATGCTTTGTGAGTAATTACGTTTGTTCCTGAGGACAAGGGAGAAGTCTTGCTATTAGTAGTCATGTGAATTTGGTATTCGTTTGATATTTTGATAAGATGTATGTTGTCTAGCCTCTAGTGGTGTTATGTGAACGTCGACTACATAACACTTCACCATTATTTGGGCCTAGAGGAAGGCATTGGGAAGTAATAAGTAGATGATGGGTTGCTAGAGTGACAGAAGCTTAAACCATAGTTTATGCGTTGCTTCGTAAGGGGCTGATTTGGATCCACATGTTTCATGCTATGGTTAGGTTTACCTTAATACTTTTGTTGTAGTTGCGGATGCTTGCAATAGAGGTTAATCATAAGTGGGATGATTGTTCAAGTAAGAACAACACCCAAGCACCGGTCCACCCACATATCAAAGTATCGAACACGAATCATATGAACGTGATGAAAACTAGCTTGACGATATTCCCGTGTGTCCTCGGGAGCGCTTTTCCTATTATAAGAGTTTGTTCCGGCTTGTCCTTTGCTAGAAAAGGATTGGGCCACCTTGCTGCACTTTATTTACTTTTGTTACTTGTTGCTAGTTACAATCTATCTTATCACAAAACTATCTGTTACCACTTATTTCAGTACTTGCAGAGAATACCTTACTGAAAACCGCTTATCATTTCCTTCTACTCCTCGTTGGGTTCGACACTCTTACTTATCAAAAGGACTACGATAGATCCCCTATACTTGTGGGTCATCACATGGCAGCTCTCAACCACCTGCTTGACAATAAGGCCCAGGGTGTTGGGTTTGTTGCCATGGCAGACGCTCACAGGGTGTTGTGGCTGAGGAGCTGGCTGGTCAAGCACTACTACTAGAGTAGTGCTGCCTGTGAGCGTGCATGATCCCCGACAGCGATGGCGGTGGCGACGACAACGACGATGATGACGACGACATACATTTTGTGTAGGTAGGGCTGAAAAACTATTTGATGATATGTATATTTTGGTGAGGTGGTGCATACTAACCCCTCACGATGATGATGAACTTGCGGTGGTAGGACGACACCCTCTTTTGGATGTGGTGGTAGGATAACACCATGGTAGTGCTAGGTAGAACTTACTATGTCGTATGATCATGCATGCTTTACTTCTTCTCTTGTGCTCCATTGTTGTTTGTGTGCTACTTTGCTTGCTACGTGTGTGCTCCATTGATTTGCTACTTCAACTCTTGCTCTTGTGCATTGCTAGGGCAAGTGGTGTGCCGTGTTCATCGGTAAGGCTTCAAGGGTTTACAGTTCATGGGAAGAAGCCAGTGCACAAGTGCATTATATAGCAACAGCAGCCATAGAGGGTTCAAGACTAGGCAGGCAGCAGAACAAGCTTACTCCGACTGGATGTGAAAGCACGGAGGCAGCAGTGTTGACAGTGGTAAAGTTGGAGATGTCAAAGTGGAAGGTGCTAAGGTGGATCGCCAGTTTGGGCTGAAGCTGAAGAATTTCATCACCTTTGCCCAGTTCATCGACATTACTGTGTTGTGGCGTTGGTGTGCCAGGTGTGATTATTGTGGGTAAGCTCATCAACTAGAATACAATGTAGCATACCAAGTACGCCGTATGCATTCAAACATCTTGTTCATGTGTTGCTTGGGCCAATACAGACAACCAAACAAAGTGCACTTGCGTATTACCTAATGCAGTGAGCCTAGATGCAGGCAACCAAACAACTTGTAGATGGCGCATTAGGTCTTATTTTTGCTCAACCATACTAGGTTGAGAAGTGTATGCAATGCAGAAACTGTTCACAACTTGAACCGAACACGCCCCAAATCTCACAGGGATCAGCACATTTGTTGTACAGACGATTTGCTGAATCAAACTTGTAAATACTTTTCATATCAATTCATTTTAGATTCGTAAAAGAACAAAATTTCGTAAGATAAACAATCCATGAATGATTAATCTTTATCTAAGTCTACATTAACTAATTAACACAAGTTTTTCTTCACACTTTGTCATATGGTGAACAAGGTCTTGGCCTCCTTGTGCATGGACCTGACGATGGCGGTGACCTGCTCCACCTGCCGCTCGTCAGAGCAGGCCGCGACGAGCACCTTGGCGGTCCCGGCGTCCGGGTAGCACCCGGCGTCCACCATCTCCTCGAAGATCTCGAGGCACCGCCGGTACTCCTTCTTCCTGGCGTAGGCGCCCATGCGGGACGTCCAGGTCACCACGTCGGCGGCGAGGCCCCGCCGCTCCAGCGACGCGAACGCCGCCTCCATCCGCTCCAGGTACCCGGCGCGGCCGTAGGCGTTCACCGCCACGTTGTACGTGCCCACGTCGCTCGTCCCCCGGCGTTCCATGGCGGCGAGCAGCCGCTCCATGTCGCCGAGGCGGCCGGCGCGGCCGTAGGCGTTGAGCATGGCGTTGAGCGCGAAGGTGTCCGGGGCGAGCCCCGACTTGTGCAGCTGCGCCATCACCTCCTCGCACCGCGCCACGTTGCCGGACCGGGCGTGCGCCGCCAGCAGCAGCATGTGCGACTTCATCGTCGGCGCCATCCCCTGCCGCTTCAGCGACTCGAACACCGCCTCCGCCTCTGCGTCCATCAAAAACCCCATGGCGGTCAGGCTCGGCACCTCGTCGGAGCAGCCGGCGTTCGAGGAGTTGATGATTGACGTACGTACCTCGGTGGAGGCCGGCTCTCCCGTAGGCGTCCACCAGGATGTTGTAGGAAGCTCTGTCGGGCTCGCACCCCATGTGCTGCATCAGGGAGAAGATCTCCGAGGCGGCCTGCGGGAACCCTGCGCGGCTGTAGGCCTCCATGAGGGCGTTGTAGGCGTAGACGTCGGGCTCGTGCCCGGCCTGCTGCATCTCCTCGAACACCTCCTCGGCCTTCTCGCACAGCCCTTCCCTGGCGAACGCGTTCACCAGCGCCGTGTAGGTGCAGATGTTGGCCTTGCACCCCAGCGACTGCATCTCCTTGAACACCTTCATCGCCGACATCGGCTGCTTCGACTGCAATTGACACAAGAACAAGTTCTCAAGAATGGTGATCATCGAAAACAACACACTTTTTTCAGTCAGGTGATGAAGACATTTCCATAGCGAAAAAGTTGCCTGACGTGCCTTCCCGTAGACATTGATCATGAGGGTGTACGTCTCCGTGTTGGTCCGGCACCGCTCCCGCTTCATCCTCTCGTACACCTCCACCGCCTTCTCGGAGCACCTCGCCTTGAGCAGCCCATCGAGGTACGCGTTGTACACGGTCGCGCCTGGAGAGAACACCACCATGAATCTGTCTGTCGGTGTGAGTGCCTGCATTGTCCTGACCTGAATGAGACTTTCTTACTCGGAGGGATGCCGTGCTCCCGCATCTCGGAGATGACGCCCTCGGCCCGGTGCAGCGACCCGGCGTTGCAGTAGGCGCGCAGGAGGAGGGCGTAGGTGTCCTCCGTCGGCACGCACCGGGCCTCCAGCAGCGCCGCGTACATGGCCTCCGCCTTGCCCAGCCGCCGCCGCCGGCCGTACGCGTCGATGAGCAGGTTGTAGCAGACCACGTCCGGGCGGAAGGAGCTCCGGTGCACGATCCACTCGCAGACCTAATGAGACACTCTCTGAGGAATCACACCGTCGAAATGTCGTCCATCAGAGCTTCAACTGAAGAAACCGAGCGCGGCGTGCGGGGTTTTGGGGGAACCTACTGAGATGACGGGATCCCACTGCCGGCTCAGGCGGAGCTGGACGGCGACGTTGAGGACGTCGTCCCACAGGGCGTGCGTGGGAGGGACGCTGTCCAGCGCCTCCCAGACCTTGGCGGCGTCTGTACCCTTCTGCACGAGCTCCAGGATGTCCTGCGCCATGGGGCTGAGCACCGGGAAGACGCCGTCCACGAACCCGGAGCCGTACTTCCAGCCGCGGCCTCTCATTGCGCCCCCTGCATGCATGAGACTTGAAGCTGTAAAACCATTTCAACGGCAGGAAACGATGGCACTCGCCAAGCAGATGCCCCTCCTTTGCTGAACTTTAGTGCAGGTGTAAACCAAGCAAAACGAGGGGAACCGGTGAAGGTAGGATTTTTACCTCTTTTCCGCGATATTTTCTTCCGGTCGAAGGTCCGCGCTTCACCATCTTTGTCAATGTAGGCGCCCGGGTGTTTCCGGTTCCCCTTCCTTTCGCCGTATCTAGAGGAATTCACCTCGGCGTCGTGCAGGGAAGAAGTTCCTTGCTGAATGTTCCCGCAGGCGCAGATGCGCCATCTTGGTCCGGCGGTCATCGGATGATAATGCAACGGAGCCTGTATCCTTAACCTGAAATTCATACGGTGGAGGAAGGGAAGAGATGTCAGTTCCAACTGCAAACCAAGTTCACATGCGAAAAGCAGAGTGAACTAGTGTGTTGTTTGAGAAGTTTTGCAGTCAAAACATTCAGAGAAGAAACAGTTAAAGAATTGCCACTGAATTGTCATGCAGAACACAGGCCAAATGCAACTGCAATTGCCTGAATCGGGCAAAACTGGGTGAGCATGGGAATAAAAAGGTCAGAAGAATTTAGGAAGGTAGAAAGTGTGACTTACATGATGAGCACAGGGTGAAGGTCTTCAGAGGCAAACTTGCAGTTCTCCCAAGGGACAGATATCGTCGAGCTTGTGGTCGCTTCTGTTTCTGATAGTTGTGGAGGAACGAGGAGCATGGGCTGCACTCGCAAGAGGAAAAATGCTGGAACACAAGATATTTCCCTTTGGGTTGTTCTATCTAGTTCTAGTGTGCCATTTGAGCCTCACATGATCTATCATCCATCCGTGCTGTCTTATCCAGAAGGCAAATAAAACCCGGCTGTTGCGCTGGGATGCACCGGGCAGCGGCAGTGCTCTGTTGCTGGGCTAACCAAATATCTGTAGAAACTTTTCTGCTGCGTTTCTGAATTCTGATACACATGTCAATATGCCCAATGCAAAACTAAGAGGTTTATTGGAGGTAAATCCACGGTTATCTCGCGCATTTGCAGCTCATGTGTACCCACCAGCTTAGTTTCATACAACTATAGGATAGGAGGAAGAAACCAGTCGTGCTGAAATAAAAAAAGAAAGGACGATGACATCACATTTCTCCCCCAGGATTGGGCTTACATGGAGAAACGGCAAAAGCACCAAGTTCCACGACACACCATTGTATGTCTTGTTGGAAGCCTTGCTATTATCCATGATTAACAAAATTGGAAGTTATATCTTTCCCAAGTACAACCGGCAGAGACCATGCATACGATACAACACTCTTTTCTTTCTGATACATTCTATCATCAAAGCAAAAAGGAATCCAGTGAGGATCTCATTCGAGCTCTACCCCTTCAGTAAAGTTTGGCTTTAATTTTCGATCCGTTTGGTCGGAGGGCCTTGAAATGTATTGTCAGTGTAAGTGCATGGTCGCTTGACAGAGAACCAAGTAGCTGAAGGGCTGCGTGATTCAAAAGTCAGTAGGGTAATTGTCAGGCTTGAACCACCTGGAGAAATCAATTCCTTTCTTCTTAAGGTCTTCAGTAGCAGGCCGGATCCGCTCCAAAAGCTGCAATTGAGTAATATGATTCATCATCCCCCCAATACAATTTCTCCAAGAAACAACACAGCGGAATTATCATTGCTCTAGGTAATCCATACAGCATACGCCAACAACACAAACACCCTAAGCTTGGAGATCCCCTAGTATGATGCATCGTCTAATGTGGACTCTTTTAAGTTTTTCAGATTGACCCTTTGCCTTTGGGGATATAACCATCAATGCTTGAAATATTATTAGTATGGTATATTGGTATTGTAATACCATTAGAGGAGGTGATTTTCAGCAAATAAGAGAAGAAGCTATTTTTTAAAAACTGACCTGATCATGAACAGTGCCATTGGAAACAAGAACAGAACGATCAAAGACTGTAAACTCTCCACCATCCATGCGTGTCACTACCCCGCCAGCTTCTTCAACTATCTGTTGAAAAATGACTAAATTCATCAAATAATTATACTGGCAAACTCCACAGAGTAAAGATTAAAGAGTTGCATAGAGAAGGAAAAAGAAGCCATCCAGGATCAATGAGTAGAAATTTATCTAACTGAAATTAAGACTGCTAGATAAATACATTTCAGAATATACACATCACTCTGATACCTTTTACTATGAGAATTCAAGATTTGATTACATAAAATTTGCTTCCAAAGATTAGTTCAGAACTGCTCAATGATACCCTTAAGATAAGATTAACTCTATTAAAATTTCAACCCAAATAATGAGAATACAGACGTAAACATGAGAAAAGATTATCTGAATGAAAAGATGGTAAGGTTTGAAAATAAGCAAATAAGCCAGTCCCACTTTCTACCAGACTGATGATTATTTAGCAACTCTGATTCCATGGGGTAAAAAGGATTACCAGAACACCAGCAGCCATGTCCCACGGCTTAAGCCGATATTCCCAGTAGGCTTCGGTAATGCCTAGACCAACATGGGACATATCAGCAGCAGCAGAGCCTAGCCTTCGTACTCCCTGAAAGCAAGTACGTTTTAAAAAAGAAGGATTAAAGAAACATCATAAAGAAGAAAAGTGGGCGGTGTTTGGTTTCCTTGTTACTGAACCCATGGTAATACCATTTTAATCAGGGGAGGATTCACTTACCCTGCTAACATCAGTAAATTCCTTGAACAAATTTATATTGGTCAGCCATGCATCATCATGTTCATATCCAAACCCAGTAACCAGAAGAGATTGTTCCACCTAGAGAATCAATTAAAGATAATATATTATAAATCCGTATCTGCTGCACGAACTATTTATATTACATGAATTATAATTGCATCCTGAAATACTTTAATGAACAGATACATTGAGTATGATCACTGGAAGGTTTTCATGGCAGGTACACACAGGTGTGCACGTATCCTTACTTGTACAGTTGAATAAGAGAAATAGGTTACCTTTTCTGTTGGACTGACATGAATCTTTTGCCCATTACAATAAGCACCTTTTCCTGTTCAAGGAGCAAACAGAGCCTTAAAAACTAATGTCATGGTATATTCCAGAACCAGAATAAGAAGCATGCCAATTATTGATCAAAGATCCTACCAGAAGATGCAGAAATTGTACGAGTGTTCCAGCACATAGGCCCACCACAAAATTCCACCTAAATGAGATGGCAATAATATGTGAGTACAGAGAGAAACTATTTCTAAGACCTATAATTTGTGTCTCCAATATTCCATAATCATACGGTTCAAGAATGATACATGCATACACATACCACAGTGGCAGCAGCAGGCTTGCCTCGGAATAGAACGCCAATGGATACAGAAAAGCTGGGGTAACCATGTGCAAAGTTTGTTGTTCCATCTAAACAAGAGGAACTCATTATATTGGATCGTTTATGAAGAAGATCATGAAAATGAATTAAATTGAAACATAAAGATTGTATTACATATTCTCTAGTCAAAATGGCTCAAAGAATGCCTCAGTGAAATTAGGTGCCAGTCATAAATCATTCTATTGCTTAGCAATCTACGTAGAATTGTCACCTTCCAAATCAGTGAAACAGACTAACCCATAGTGAGTGCACAGCTTATGTCCGAAAAATAAAGCAATCCTCAGAATCAAGGAAACACTACAGGAATTTATTCATCCAATTCTATAAACGATGGTTGTTCATGATAGAAAAATCCCAGTTAAGCCCACTACAGGAATGATTGTATGGTAAGTATTAATAAAGGAGCCAAACCTAAAGGATCAATGCACCAGAGATACTCTGACAAAGAATCTCCAATAAGGCCACCTTCCTCCCCAAGTATGAGGTGGTCTTTGAAATTCTTGGTGACGACTTCAAGAATGACTGATTCACTCAGCTTATCTGTGCTGAACAGAAGGATGGAACAATAAATTCACCAAGTGAGAACACATGCATAAATTTAAGGTCCGCGTTCATACACCGGTGAAATCAACAGCATATGCAAAAATAAGAGTATACATGAGAAGCATTCTTACTCTGTCACCAAGTCTGCAACCCCTTTGTATTGGATATTACGCGGCTTATTAACAGCTTCCATCACAACCTAAAACGGATGGAAGACAAGGAAAACTGGCTGAGAATTTATTCATCAAAACTGGAACGAGGAGGATGCGAGGAACTTGCACAAGGGCATGGAATGGAAGTACTCAAGTACCACAGCCCCTCTTACGAAAATGAGGAACTGGGCACTTCAAATGTGATGAGTTATGCAACCCATAAAGCGTCGTGCTATACCCCATATGTTTATCCTCTCCTGGTTAGCAGAACTATTTGTCAAATTTATCCCCGGAAACAAATTAAACCAGTAGTTGGCAGCACATTAACCAGCACGGCAGCACCTGCCAATTCAACTACACGACTAGCATTTCTTTCTTTGAAACTAAGTGGCAGCGCAATCGTCGCTATAATGGGAGCAAGCAATTCAATCTACGGATCGTACCACGGGCAGAAGCCGCAGAACCTGCAATCGTCTAGCGGAGTCAACCCCACCACACCAAGGGGGCGCCGACGAGAAAAGGGGAAATCGCAAACGCACCTCGGCGCCTGCCTTGGCGGCGGCCTTGATGACGCCGAGCAGCTCGTCGGCGGGAACCGGGCCGGTGGTGGGAGCGGCCATCTTCGGGTACTTGCTGGGTGCGGCGGGCTGGTCCGACGCCACCGCCATGAGAGATCGCGCGTGCTTGGACCTGGAGGCGAGCGCGCGGAGGGCGAGGATCGGCGCCGGCGAGGCCCTGGCATTCCTCGGGAGCGAGGAGGCGGCGGTGGTGGAGGAGGAAGGGAGAAGATACCGTGCCATTGGTGCTGAGAGAAAGGGTTTGATGCCTTCCTGTTGTTTTCCTCCCGCTGCGCTTCGATTTTTTGTCGAAAGAGACCCTATGCCCATTGGAATTGCCAAAAGAGACCCCCTGCGGACGAAATTAACAAAAGAGACCCCCTCATTAGTGGCGGCATGCGCGGCAGGCGACACGTGTCACCTGCCGCCACGCCATGAGGCGGCGGGCCCTGCCGCCACCGCAGGAGGCGGCCGCGCGGGGCACAACGGCCTTC
>NC_057809.1:161622363-161624525 GCF_018294505.1 Triticum aestivum
GCAGCGTGCCGCGACGGAACGGGCCGCGCCAGGTGGGCCCGGCCGCCACCGGGTGAGGCGGCAGCCGCTGCCGCTGTCCCTCCCCGGCCGACACGGCCTGCTGCGCGCAGGCCCAACAGGTGGGCCACGCCGCCACCAGCCGAGGCGGCATGTGTTGTGCTGCTGCACGCGCAACAGTGCGCAAACGACGCTGATTCCGAGGCGCGACAGCGACACTGATGGCGGTGACTCCGACGCGCGGGAATATGGACGCTTTTGGTTCTTTCGCCCGGGAATCAGTCCTGCCTTTGCTTCTTTTGCCTCAGCGGATGCGATGGCACTGGGAATCCGATGCTGCGGGAAGCTATTGTGCCGACACTACAGGGATCCTAAATATCCCCGCTTAATTTTCTCGCCATCATTTATCGTCTGAGCTTATAAAAGGAGACACCGAGGCTCTCGTCCAGCCATCCTCGAAATCGGCACTGCGCAAAGTGTGTAACACATATTTTCAGTCGGTATGAGTTTGCCTTGCTCGGATCAAAGCATTAGGCCGAGGAAAATGAAGAATGCAAGTTTGCCTCCGGGGGTGGCAGTCCTGCGGTGTTGGTGTGGCGATCTTTGCAAGGTGAAGGAGGTTACGGATTTTTCAGATTGGTTGGGCATGAAGTTTTTCATGTGCATCAATTATGAGGAAGATCCACCCATAACTATTTCAGAGTACGACAAGCCTCCGGTATGCTTTAACCATCATAAATAGATATTGTTGGTATTTTGATAGATTCTTTAATAACATCCTGGTTTCTTGTTGTAGTCTCCTCCGCCTATGTGCATGTACTATCGTTGGATTGACACGGAGATGCCGGCTTGGGCAATGACTGAGATTCGTGAAAGAAGTCGCCGTGCGTGGAATAGTTTCTATGCGGAAGAGCGACGCGAGAAGGCGGAAGCTGAGGAGAAAGCAGAGCAAGAGAGAGAGTTAAAAGAATACTATGTGGAGCAACACCGGTTTTTTCAGGATTTAGGAAAGAAAAACAGGGAAGAGGCTCGTCGCATGGAGGAGCCGGAACGACAGCGAAAGGAGGCTCGTGAGGCGGAGAGGCAGAGAAAGAAAGAACGGGCTCGTCAGGCCAAGACAGCAGAAGAAGCTCGCGATGGAAAAGGAAAATATCCACGTTGGACTCAGTAGATTCCTATGGTAGTATTTTAAATTTCGCAATTATTTGTATCTTTATTTCTGCAGTTTAATATAGCTTTATTTCAGTAGTTAAATGTAGCTTTATTTAAATTCTATGATGTATCTTATTTTCAGTTGTACCTTGTCATGTTGTATCTTATTTTCAGTTGTACCTTGTCGTGATGGAAAAAAATATAGTTTTAGAATAAAGTAGTGGCATTTTCTTTCCCTCCACTAATTATCGAACATCGTGCAACAACTACAAAGTGAAATTAAGATAGAACATAATGCCTTACAATAAGAGAGTACAAACTAATAATGCAAGTACATCTGAATTAAATGGTACAACTGGAATACAACTTAAAAACTACATGAAGTCATCATCGTCATCCTCCGTCGATGCAGAAATCTTGCTCTTCGAGGATGCAGAACTCTTACCCTTGGACGATGAAGAACTGTTGCCCTTCGAGGATGCAGTACTCTTGCCCTTGGACGATGCAGAACTCTTGCCCTTTGACGATGCAGAACCCGGAAGCGGCGGCATGAAGATATCATCTTTGTCCTCGCTCTCCTCGGTCCATAAAAATGGATGCTTTTCTGCGGTCCTTCTAAAAGTTTCACTCTTCGGCTCCACTACCTTCTTCCACCTTGCATTCAACCTAAGAAGTTCTTTGCGTACCTCCTCATAGGTCCTTTCAGGCCACCCAGACCTACGTAATTGGTGATCCAACTCATTCATTATGGTGTCACTACCGGTGAGTTCGTCCCATGGAACTATCCTATTGTCCATCCTGAAATCGGTAGCTAGCCTCAGAAGAGTGCTGCTCATCCCAGGGTGAAAACTACGATCGAAAGGATAATGGGACATCTCGCCTACACTACACTCGAATGCTTATCAACCTCCGTCTGAAGGGGGGTTTATAGGTAGAGAGGAGAAAATGGCGGGAAAGAATGACTGCGGTATTGGCGGGAAAGGGTTGGCGGGAACATATGGCGGGAAGGGGTT
>NC_057809.1:161624777-161630034 GCF_018294505.1 Triticum aestivum
CGGGAACATATGGAGGGAAAGCATTGACGGGAAAATATTGAGGGGAAAGCGTTGCCTGATAATATATTTTTTTAATGTCTAAGATGGGCAATGGTTGCACAGTATTCATCAGCCAAAATTAAAAAAAATCATTTCGGCCTAACATAAGCAAAAGAGTGGAGCGGGATAGTATGGCGGGAGATATAGGCGGGAAAAATTGTTCCTGACTGGTGCATTTTTATTTCAGCATACATAGATGTTCAAATCGAAAAGTCTGATACAGACATATGTAGATACAATGGGTCGCGCATGTGGATAGATGAATCACCCTACTTTACGACGACCACCTGGCCTTTCCTTACGACCGGAAGGCGACAAGCGATTAGGTGGCCGAGTTACACGAAGACCGCGACCGTACTCCAATTCGGCTTCATGTGTCTGCGAGTCCTGCGTAGGTGGTGGAGTCGCGAATCCTTGTTGCGAACCTGAAGCGTAATTGTAAGCGTATGGTTGTGACTCCGCGGGGATAAAAGATGGGCCAATAACGTCCCCTCCGAAGAACTCTGTAACTAATGATGTAACTGTGTCGCCGTGATCATGTGATGCTCCCCGGAGGCCTGTGTTGACGCCATGATCATGTGATGCTCCCCGGAGGCCTGTGTTGACGCCACGTTGGGTGTTCTCATCGCCCCAATTAACATCAGGTATGTCCTGCACATAGAAACATTGTAAACAAACTGTTAGAGGATAATATATGATATCATTGTGAATGCATTGAAATGTAAACATACCTACCTAATCAGATCCCTCTCCTATATTGTCTGGCCATTGTACGTGGTGCTGGTTTAAATCTGGTACACGAGTCTCCTCAGGCATGGAGATCCCTCACATGGAGAGATACAGCTGAGATCCCTCACCTTGGGTGTATGCATCATATCCTGTGTATGCATATGGGTTAGGGGAAAGAAACTGCTCGGGCATCAAATCCAAGCCCGTGCCATGGTCCTGAGATGTCTGCCCCCTGACGAAGCTGCATCGAAGAAGAGCGATGCAGGGGCAGAGATGAGTCATGTCATGGCAATGTCATTCTAGTACTCGGACCCTCCCCGCACTGCCCATGGCTCGTACGCGCCTCGCTCGGTCTGGACGACGGCGCTGCATTCGGTCTGGCTGACCTCGCTACCGGCATGTTGTATGCTCCAGTGACAACGTCGTCGCCTCTACCGCATCTGAACTTCTTTGCCACGTATTGTTGAAAACGTTTCTGGAATGTCTTGCGAGATGGGCCCTGGGCCGGCATGCTATCCATAGCCATCTGCCCTACTTCGTTGCAATTTTGAAGCTGAACAATATTTGGATGTTATTTAGTTCAAATGATTATGAAATGATGGACCTAAAAAAGTTACAAGTGATTACCATCTGGTCACGATAGTAAGCTGCATGCAGCTCAACATGTCTCCGCGCCTGCTCCTCTTGTGTGAGATGTGTTGGTATAGTAGCTGGCTGACTGGCCAGGCTAGCACGTGTGTTCATGCAGTACCACTGCTTATACGCTTGATCTGTACTTCCATCGTATGGTCTGCAAAATTAAATAATTACATAAACCATTGTGATGAAAGCAAAGCATCTTCACGCATCATATGATCATCGTAATAAAATAATGTACATAAAATAATGTAAATAAAATATATCTAAGTTGATGCACTATATCTGCTAGCGCTTCATTTTCCCACTTGTGTACCCATTCAATGTTCTCTTCCCTCCAATCGTATAAACTCCAACCCCTGCCCATATTGGTTAGCCTGCAAATTATGTAACAAAGTGTGAGTTTAGTAAATTAAAAATGACACTAACTATTTAGGGATATCACATCTTACTTATGTGTTTCCTCATCGATACGTCTGGGAAAAGGTGGTGGAATTTCTTGATAGAGACTGAACTGTCTCATTACACGCTCTGGGTTGTAAGGCTCAACACACCAGAGGAACAATAAGTTGCAACGAGTCAGCTAGAATGCACTATCGGTCAACATGCCTGGTGTGAAGTGTCGAGCATCAAAGACCATTTGTAGCTGGTCCTGAGTCCACGGGTTCCATGTGACTTCTGCCTCATCAAGTATCTCAAACTGCTGGTGGTACATAGGGTAACAATTTTTCGCAATATCTGGAGACCAACGTTTCCGTGCCTTTGTCCACCTGGTGGCCATAGTTGCGCTGGCACCCTCGCTAAAGTCGTATGGGTATACGGGTTGTACTATACGAGGTCGTTCTACAAGGAGGTATTCTCAGGACCACAACTGTAGAAACTCATAGGCGACACAAAGTAATGAAACTTTTTGTGCGAAAGAGGTTTTTGCGTGGCATCACACAAGCCTCTGTATGTATGAGATAGCATGGCAGAACCGAAGCTGTATTTTGGCTGCTCGGGTAAAGGTTTATCTACCATATTCTCTGCAATGTAGATGAGACCAGGGACAACAACGTCCTCATGTGAATTTGGAAATAGATTCCCTAGGAGCCACAACAAATACGCAAACAGATGTCTTTTTCTCGTCTCCTCATTGGCGAAGCTAGATAAATTACGAAAGTTATCATGAAGCCAGACGAGTGGGATGCCCCGAGGATTACCAGAACGTTGTGATTCTGGCATTTCCATCCCAAGACGGGCTGCTATATCTAATGCCCAAGATAGAGACACTCGTGGAGAGACTACCAGCTCACCTCTAATTGGTAGAGCAGTGATCATAGAAACATTTTTCAGTGTAGGTGCAAGCTCCCCAAAATGAAAGTGAAAGGTGTGGGTTTCAGGTCTCCACCGGTCAACGAGGGATGTCAAAAGGGATGGGTCCGAACGTACTTGGTCGTCGCATGATGTGAGCCTAGCAAAACCTTGTAGTCCATAAGCGTCAAGGTGAGCAAGGAAAGAATTGTGTATTGGCCATGTTTTCTTTATGGTTTGAAGTCTGAAAGGCCGATATTCATGCTTAGTATTTGGTTTCAAAAATAGGTGGCAACGGTGGCCGGCGTCATGGGGCTCCTGCAAAAGCACTGGCACTTCACCCATAACCTGCACACAAACATACAAATATAAATTACGAGGAAGATAGAAATACAAATGCAAATCAAAATTAACTTAAAAATACAAAGAGATATGATTTACATTAATTATCTGAAGTTAACATTAGGAGTACAATAATACAAAGAGATTCAATTTAAATTTAATATAAGTACACATAACGAGTAGAAATATAAATAGACATGGCGAGTACATATATATCAACATCATGTGTTGTTGTTGGCTCGATACGGGCAGTCTCTGCGTGAATGTCCAGGACACCTGCAAACGCGGCATCGCCTTGGTTCTCCCATCTGGCTATGGTCCATGTCATTGCGATGACGCCTAGACTGACGTCGTCCCTTTGCGGTTCTCATCAAGTCAGCGTTCGGAACCCATTTCGGCCCATCTGGCCACAACATTTTGCAGTTCATATCAATGCCCCAAGCCCAGAACTCACCGTTCCAAGTGTTGTACAGATTGTACATGTTGAAGTACGGCGATATGTATGGCTCGATGCTGATTTTTTGATCAGCAGCCGCCCGGAGCACATGACTGTAAGGGTAGCCCTCAAGCTTGGGCTTGTTACAAGTGCACTCATAGGAGGTTGAGCCAAGGGTGACAACTTGCTTTTTTGATCCTCTGTGGTGACCCTTAACGTACTTGGCTCGCACATTGACCTCCCACTTATTCCTAAGTGCGTCCACTTTCCTGCAGCCATGACTTTGGGACTTCTTTGCTTTCTCGTCCAGATGTCTTTGCATATTCTCGGACCATGGCTTGTTCAATTCAACTTGTGCTTTGGCGACGGTGACCCTGTCTGCAAAGTATGACAGTGTCCGGTTCCAAGTTTCTTTAATTAGGGCTGTGATAGGCAGTGCTCGCATCCCTTTAAGAACACCATTGTACACCTCTGACATGTTGCTGGTCATTATTCCATGAGCCCCGGTGTCATGAGCCTGCGCCCACTTGTCCAAATGAGGGTAATTCTCGCGGATCCACTGGCTCAAATTTATGGGCGTCCTACGACCCCTCCGGTCTTCTCTCTGTGGCAAGGCCGCGCGGTCGATCTCACCATTGATACCTGCCCAGATTGCATTCATTTTGGCTTCAGTTTTTTGCATGCACATCCTCTTGAATAACTTGAACCAATCCTTGTTTTTGAATTTGGAGTAAAAGTTTGCTGCCAAATGCCTCATGCACCACCTTCCCTCTAGATCGGGCCAGCCCCACTCTTCTTCCGACGCCTTAATTATTTCAAGAGCGCTTAATAATCCAGTGTTGTGATCAGAGATGATGCAAACACCTTTACGCTCTTTCAAGACACCAATTTTCACGCAGCTCAGGAACCACAACCAGCTATCTTTGTTCTCGCTCTCGACCAATGCATATGCAATAGGAAGAAGCTGATTATTTGCATCCGCTGCAATCGCCACCAATAGTGTGCCCTTGTACTTTCCAGTGAGAAAGGTACCATCAACTGATAATACCGGGCGACAATGCCTGAAGGCTTGTATAGTCTGGGCGAATGCCCAGAATAAGCGGTCCAGGATTAGCTCACCCGGGTTCATTGGGTTTGGACATTCTCTCCACCAAACTTGAGTCCCCCTATTAACACTTACTATTTGATGAAGCATTCTAGGGGCATAAGAATATGCCTCCTCATAGGTACCATACAAGTTCCCCTACTCAACCGCCGTCGCCGACCCCCCGCACCCCGCGCACCGTCTTATAAAAAAAATAAGTATCAAACAGCTTTTTAAATGCTACTGTCTTATAAAAAAATATTACTGTTATTATTTAAACAAGTTTGAACATATTTAAACACAAATAAGTATCAAACAGCTTTTTAAATGCTAAAAAAAATTGTGGAGCCTGGGAGTCAAACCCAGGACCTCCTGGTGTGAGAACTGGCTGCTGACCAGTCGAGCTAGTAGAGGGGACTTGATGTGCATCAGTTCTGGTGGTACATAACCTGTTGGCTCGAGTTGAGATAAAAAAAATACTAATGGCGCACCACGGTGAGGTGCGCCATTAGTATTGTGCCCGATCCCCCCTTCCCTCTCCCCCTTCGCCCGATCCCCCCTTCCCTCTCCCCCTCGCCAGTTCCCTCTCCCTCTCGATCCACCGCCGCCGCCGCCGCTGCCCTGACCCACTGCTCGCCCTCGCCCCTCGCCCTCTCCCTCCCTCGCCCTCTCCTCGCCTTCCCTCTCCCTCGCCCTAG
>NC_057809.1:161630563-161639852 GCF_018294505.1 Triticum aestivum
CGACGCTGCCCCGCCACCTCGACGCTGCCCTGCCGCCTCGACGCGACCCCGCCGCCCGGACGCCGCCCCGTCCACACCACCGCCGCCCGGACGTCGCCGGAGCACCACCACCACCACTCCCCGGCATCCTTATCCTCTCCGACCGCCTCCTCCACCCCGGCCCGCTCCTCCAAGGTAAGCTACCGCCCCGACCCCTATCCCCTTCCCTCCTCCCATCCCATCTCCATATGAGCATGATAATTTGCATGAACAGCCTAGTTCATAACAGCCTAGTTCATCATATTATAGTACTCATATTCGGATCGGAGAGAGTGTCATTTGGTTTCAATTGTGGGAGAGTTTCTTGCTCTGTACCAGTTGCGACCGTCTATGGTTTGATTAACCTAATGTAGTATCTTTATTATTAGGTTATAATGAGTTAGATTATCCTGAGAGTTAGATTATCCTCTTCAAAAGCAGAGTAGTAGAATAATATACAGCATAATGTTATATTTTAGTTTGTAGTAAAATATACAAACTGTCTTGGTTTTGCTTATCCTCTTCAAAACCAACCGGGCCATAATATACATATAGTCTTGGTTTTGCTTGTAGTAAAACATACAGCATAATGTTACTGCATATTGATACTTACAACATCAGGACTTGTAGTATATTTTAGTAGTACAATGTTTAGAAAGGATATGCAGTTCTGTGATGACTATCTTCAAATACTGTTCTGTGAAGACTGTCTTTGTATAATGTTGTAGTATAATATTTGAAGACTGTCTTTGTATACAATTCTAGTATAAAATTATACAGTTCCATGGCTGCTGTTGTTGTGATATTATATTTTAGTATAATGTTACTGCATATAAAATAATTACATAAGCAAGCTGCGTGTTTAGTTTGATAAAGTGCAAGTTTTCTTTTGAAAATATAGTGGCAATGTGACATATATATGGGGTATTGTAGGATTGTTATTTTGATAAATATAAGCCTGATTTAACCGAAATTCAGTAGATCAATTAGTTTATCATGTCGGGTGGACTGGTTGAAAATGATTGACATAGCTAGCCTGATTCCTTTCGTGATTGAGGTGTTTACCGGCAGATATAATGATTTGTAGCTAATGTGGTTATGTTGTTATATTTTACATTTCTAGTACTTTGGTTCACTTGTAGAGTGCTTGTGCAGTAAAAGATATAGTCTGATATTTCTGTTTCTTTTTTGTCAATATGATCTACCTGCTGTTATTCTGGAGCCAAAGTGAAATTGCTTAGTCCATGTGGATGTGTAAACTTAGTTTCCTATGTTTGAATACATGCTTACATTACCCATGAGTCAATATTTTGGCCCTGAAATCATTGTCTGCACCGAGAATCTTAAATTCTCGGAGTGACATGTTTGATTGAATTTGCCATTTTCACTTGTTTAGTAGATGCAGAGAAAAGGAATATGCATCTCATCTTTCTTTAGACCACAGCTTGAGCATGATTTGCCTATGTGAATAGTATTTTTGCCTGCTCTCTTTGCCTGTTGGAACTTGGAAGGGTGAACT
The DNA here is from genome assembly GCF_018294505.1 of Triticum aestivum. NCBI lineage: Eukaryota > Viridiplantae > Streptophyta > Magnoliopsida > Poales > Poaceae > Triticum > Triticum aestivum. The sequence continues at coordinate 161,632,101 of NC_057809.1, forward strand.
GTGGCAACTATATATTTATTTTTCTTCCCAAACAGCTCTTTTGAACCAGTAGAGAGAGAGGTCTGTGCTACAGGGCTAGGGCTCTTCCTCTCCCTCCATTACCTGTGAACATAATGTATATGCGCTTTTGGAGCAGAGTTTTCCTCTAGGTGTTAGTTTCCAGCAAGAAGATCCCTCGCCGCTGGTTCGAATGTATAATAGGAGTCTGTTTCATTATGCTAGCGGTGTCAACGAGGTTGATGTTGCATAATTAAATTCCCCATGACATTGTCTGCCTTTTTTCTTCTTCATTTTTAGTAAAGTGATGCTGCTGTACTACTTGTCAAGTGATGCTGCTGTACTACTTGTCAAGTGATGCTGCTGTTGCTATCTGCGAGTTGCTGCTGCTAGTTGTGATTTTGTCAAGTGATGCTGCTGCTACTTGTGATCTTCTAAAATGACCCCTTTCTCCTGAAACGTTGATTAATTTCCGTTTCGGTTGAGAAATGGGGCACTCCAAGGTCAAGAAAATTAGCAAAGGTCATGCCCAATTTTCTTGACCTAGAAGGTGCCCGATTCTCAACCGAAATAAAAATTAATTTGCTTTAGTGGTTGGATTAGTTTAGTATTTTTTTCACACACTCAGACACCCTTGCTTGCCATGTGTGTGAGAGAGATAGTGAGAGGAGACAAGAAGAAGGGGGTTAGGAAGATGTTGCCTGCTCATCAAAGCTAACCATCTCCCCCTTTTCACCCCTTTTCCTTTGTCTTTTGTGGGTTGCAAGGAAGCTACTGTCTTAGCTAGCTTAGCTTGTGCACAAATCCCAGTGTTACAATCTAGAAAATTAGCCTGCAAAGATGAGGTCCCATGCTGGCTGTACCACTGCATCATGCAACAGTGCCTTCAAGATCCAAGGCAATATCACAAACATCATAGGCAATTTGACCAAACTCACAACGTTGTATCTTTGCAGCAACCAACTTTCTAGACACACCCCTCAAGAACTAGGTTACCCTGAGAATTAGGTTATTTGGTCAACTTAGAGATCTTGTTCCTTGACAATAACCAACTTTTTGACCAAACTTTGTTTCTATTTAGAGAGAAACATGGCCCACAACAATGAGGCCGGGGGTTCGGGCGGCAAGGCATTCTGGGAGCTGTCCCAGGAGCTGGAGGAACAACCTCACTTGTATGAGGCCGCCGCCTTCCCCACCGATCCTGAGACCACAGATGGTGCCGCCGAGGATGACCACACTGATGCCACCACTGATGGTGCCGCCGAGGATGCCACCACTGATGATGGCGGCGCACGCACAGATGGCAGCCAACCGAAGAGGCAACGGAAGGACCGGCGCCCGATCGTGCTCCGCACCCTCAAGGAGGAAGTTACTGAAGTGGACTCCAACGGGAATCCAACGACGCCCGAACGAATAGTCAAGGGGTACTCGCTTCAGCTCGGGTGCATTGTCCGGAGCACCGTCTCGATCAACACCGAGAACCTGAGGCATCCTGACCGAGGGAATTTGCGCAACCTCCTCTTCACGAAGCTGCACGAACGATACAAGTTCCCCGCTGAATTTGAAAACACAAGCCTCAAAGGGAATAAAGTGAACAATGCTGCCCTCACGAAGATGAGCAAGGCCCTGTCTACTTGGAAAAGCAATGTGAAGAGAATGATCGAGAAAGGTGAGAGTTATCAGAAGATCAAGGAGAAAAATCCTTCGATCACCGAAGATGACTACAACGACTTCAAGATCAATTGCTCGAGCACCGCAAGCTCCCAATCAAGTGAGTGGGGGAAACAAATGCGGGAGCTGAACATAGGGGAACACACACTCGGTCCCAACGGTTACAGAGTGGCGGAGCCTATATGGGACAAGGAGGACGCGGACCGTGCCGAGCAAGGCCTACCGCCCCGCTTCGAGAAATACAGCGGTAACAAGGAGACTAGGAACTATGCCAGGGCCCGGTACAAGGAGGACCCGATAACAAAGGAGCTTACCACGGATCCGAAGACCAGGGCGCTTGAGCTTGTTCTGGTAAGGAATACACCCCCGCGTAATTAGCTCCATATGGTTGCATTCTAATTAATGAAGCCAAATTTCTAAATGGTTCACATTCCTTCCACAGGCGACTGAAAGCAGTAGCGCGGAGTCGACTAAGAGCAACCCTTGGGACACCACTCTAAATAGGGGGTTGAATGTAATGGAGAACAAGGATAAGCTCAGTAAGCCGACGTCAGCTGGTCGTGTGGCCGGCAAAGGCTTGTCGACAAAATGGGGGTCATACTATACCGCTGGTGTGCGGAAGGAGAAAAAGACCAGCTCGGAAAGCCAGGCGCGAGAGGTTAAAGAACTCAAGGCACAGGTGGCGCGGATTCCGGAGATTGTCCAAGAGCAAGTGGAACAACGACTCGGAGCGACGATCACCGCCCTTGTGCCTACCTTGATCTCGGGGTTGAGTGCGTGGATTGCGGGCGGCCAACAGGGGCCGCCCCCGATTCCTAGCTTCACGGCCAGCAACTCGCATAATGCGATGGCGGGGCCATTGGTGCCTCCGGCGGAGGCGGCATTGGTGTCTCCGACGCCGGCACGGGAGCTTAATGCACCCGGGTGTATGCCGGCCGGCACCTCTTCAGCAAGCGGCCCCTCCGTCAACTGCACGCCCGCCGTTGGTGGTGCCTCGACATTAGCCGAGCTCGACGCCATCATCACGGTAACTAATTAAGCCTCTCTCGGCCGAGGACTTCATCTCCTTGCCTTTGACTGGGCATCCCTGACGCCCTACATGTTTTCGCAGGGCGCCGCCGACGTTCCATGCACTCTCCTCCACTTCGTGAACAACAAGTTGGTCGATGTCGCCAAGGGCAAAATCGTTCAACCGGGCAACCCCTTGTTCCACGGTACCCAGATGCCACCCAACTTGTTTAGGGTTCAACTGGTTCGGGTGCTGCCAGGCTGCGACGACTTGTTACCTCCGATTCGACCCGTCGGGGCCGACGATGAAGACGTGATGACCCTCAGCGCCTGCCTGAGCTGGCCCCTGCTTTGGCCGAAGAGCCAGATTCGTTTGGGGGCGGGGGACACCACCCCAAAGACAACACCGCCAGTCGTGCCGGCGCCAAGTCGGCCCCATGGCAAGACCGCCGTAACTGTGCCGGACATCCCTATGCCACTGGATCCAAACATGCATATGGCACAGGATCAGAACGACGACGACGACGACGATGATACATTTGGCAACGTCGATCAGTACTTTGCCGAGCATGGGTATGATGGCGACTTCATGGGGCCTCCTTCTCAAGAACCAAACCCAACAAAAGACATGTGCGATCTAGCTCGTACCGCGGAGAAGCCAAGTTGCAACAGGCGCCGTCTGGTGTTCAACTCTCAGGAGACGCCTCCAGCTGCCGACTTCACCGAGCCTCAGATAGGCGAGGTGTGAAATATTATCAGCCCCAACACACTCAAGAAGGCGGTCTGTGAGCAGAACTCGGTCCCATTACAGGAGAAGAAGAAGGCACGCAAAAGAAAGACTAAGAAGGGTGCGAGCCAGCCGGCACCGAGTATAATCCGTGCTCAGGACGGGCCACCTTCACCGCAGGATATCTCGAGGAGGGTGCATGTGGCGGGTAGGGCGATGCTACCGACAAATATGCTCAATGCTGCAACCGGTGCTATGCGGAGTCTGCATGACAGTGTTCTTGCTTTGGAGAAGCGGCGTCTCAGAGAGAAGGATGTGGCATACCCGGTTTTCGCGGCCAAGGTGCCAGAGGGCAAGGGCTTTGTGGATAACTCCATCGGGCGTACGATCGTCCTGCGTTTTGATGACATCCACGCTATGTTGAACCTTCATCCGCTGCACTACACCTTCGTTCGGCTATTTTCGCTGAGTATGGAGATGCGGATCATTCGCGACAAGACCCCGGACATCGTGATAGTCGACCCCTTCTACATGCGTGCCAAGATCTTGGGCAGCGCTGGGGACCGGCAAGTCGCGAGTTCTTACCTCGAAGGCGTCATTCTGGCAAACCAAGATAAGGATAACTTCCTCGTGCCTTACTTTCCCGAGTAAGTCCTCCCCTCAACTGGCCCGTAACATATGAATTCTTACATTTCGATCGTTTTTCTTTTAACATTCCGTGTTTTCTGCAGTGACACACGTTGCACGCTCATCCTCCTAAGCCCCAAATATTCCATGGCCATGTATTTCGACCCGGACCGTCAGTCGAACGTAGACTACACAAATGTCAAGAAGGTTCTTGATGATGTTCTCCCCGGCTACGCCCAATCTGGAGGCACCTTCACCAGGCCTATTCGTAAGTACGGCAAGCACGTGTTCTCCCACAATACGACGTTCTGCTGCGTCAAGCAGCCGCCTGGCGGTCAGAAGGGTGCCTACTACGCCATCCATCACATGCGGGCGATCGTACGTGACCATCATCAACTTCTGCTACCGAGTAAACTCAAAGATTGGGCCGCGAGCGTGTCGGCAATCCAGGACGCGGACCTCCGACAAGAATTCTTTCGCATCCAGTCGGAGTTTGCGGAAATCATCCATCAAGATGTCCTTCGTACCTCGGGGCAGTTCTACCTCAGAAATCAACCATCCAACAGTGACATCGACACAATGCTACAAATGCAGGCTGACAACGACCGTTATTTCATGACTCCCACGATAGACGGCGGCTTCATCCACGCTCCGGTCCCTTGAGTCGAGTCGAAAGCAGTGATGCTGTGTCTAGTTCTGAAACATCGATTGGCTCATGTTGTAATTAAACTTTAATGAACTTGTAGTATGTCTCTTTGGTTTCGAGAGTCGTTCAACTTAGATGTAATCAATGCTATTAATGTCTTGCTTTTCTCTTCCGATCGTTCGGTTGCATAATTATATATTGCTTATGTATTGTCTATGAATTGGTACTAACATTTTGTTTGGCTAGTGCATAGCGATGCCGACGTATGTCGTGTACAAGGGTAAGGTTCCCGGAGTCTACGATGACTGGGAGGAGTGTCAGAGACAGGTTCACCGATTCAGCGGTAACAGTTACAAAGGGTACACCACTAGGGCCGAGGCCGAATCTAGATACGCCCGCTATCTAGCGGGAGAGGGGAGGGAGCGTTGGAGGAACCGGATGAAGATGAGTTTCATCGTGATGATGCTCATCGTGATGACCGCAGCTCTCTTCTATGTGATGGTAGTTTAGATGATCGATATCGACTTGTAATGTGAAGACAAACTCGCTACTCGCGGTCTCGAGACTTGTAATATAATGTTCTATCTTTGTTCGGTCTTTTCAATTCGGAGACTAATATGATGAATTGTATTCGGAGACTAATATGATGAATTGTATTCAAAGACTAATCTTCTATTGTATTCGATGAATCTGTTGTTGATGTGTGCTGTCTATATTTTGTCAAATTATACATTTTGTAACCTGTGCAAAAAACAGAAAATAAAAAAATAAAAAAACCTAATATTCATACTAATGGCGCATCACATGATAGTGCGCCATTAGTATGACAAAGCATACTAATGGCGCATCACTGGTAAATGCGCCATTAATATGCCATGGTTACTAATGGCGCATCCAGTGGTGGTGCGCCATTAGCATGCCAAAGCACCTGGATATACATGGCCCCTGGGAGGCATACTAATGGAGCACCCTGGCCTATACTAATGGCGCACCAGGTGGTGCCCATTAGTAAAAATTACTAATGGCGTGCTGTTAATGGCGCACCACAGATGCGCCATTAATAGCCATATTAGGTGCGCCATTAGTAGGGGTTTTTCTAGTAGTGTGTGGTGTGTGGCCAAGTCTTCCCCCTCCCTTTTATTCATTCTTCCAGAATCAGATCTAGGTTCCTCTCTCTTCTCTTTGTTGCCTTTTTCTCTGTTCCTGTGTGTTCGATGGAGGATTGTTCATGCGGATGCCTGGTAAAGATGGTGCGCATAGCTGATGGCTATGTGTATGAGTCTGGTTTGGAGCTCACTCAGACTCAGCGGCGTGGGCAACTTTCTTGTTTGCTGTATGACAACCATGGGTTTCGTACACCCTATGTTTGTCGCCTGACGGATGGTGACTTGAAGGAATCATGGGTATGTGTTTCTATTCGTTTTGTTTTCTACTTTCTTGTTGGTTTCTATTCGAAACCCATGGACTGGATCTGCAGTTTTGTCTTATGAATAGCTTGTCTATATTTTTTTAATTTGGTTTTGTTGGATTTTAACAGTAGGGATTTCTGTGTGTATTTGTTCATTACTTAACAGTATTTAAACCATTTTTTGTATAATCACTGATCTGTTTATGAATGGATGTTTTTACTGTAGGTGTATTGATATGTATATTTTTCAGTTTAGTCAGTTCACATGTCTAGTTAGTTTTGTGTTACTGTTTTGGTTCAGATTTTTTCCATTTTAGTTTGTTATGCAAATCGTTCCTATATCTGTGTAAAAATTCAGTTATGTCAGGTATTCATTTTGTTTTGTACTCCCATGTCCATTTGCAGAAAATGTCACCCAGGATCAGGATTGTTGCTCCTGGTTCCGGTGTTCTGAAGATGGAGACTTCAGACAAGAATGGGTATCAGTTGATCGATGTTGCCTACCACATCGACTCTGATGGTTGCATCAACCTAAGTACTGGGTGGAAGGAGTTTGCGGCTGAGTCTGGATTTGAGGATGGTGATGTGGTTATGGTTATGTTCTTGAGAGAAGACGACTTTTTGACGTTCAGAATTTATGTGCTGTAGCTTTAAATGTGGCAAATGATGCCGGCTTTGAGATTTGTGTATGGTTGATTATGTTGCAGTATTTTTTCTTTTAAAACATTTGCATGTGAGATGGTTGAATTGTATGGTTTTATCAGAATGGTATGGAACTAGTTATGTAATGTTTTTCCTATTGTTCTGCTCAATTATAAGTGTTTTATTTATACATTCTTTATATTAGTACTGGAACATTTTCTATAGTTGAACTGATGGGCATTCTTTGTTTTGGCTGGTATATTTTTCATGTTCATAACTCGAAGACGGTGCTATACGCTGATGATTTTTTAGACCCCTTTTTTGTTATTGAGTTTGCTGAACTTACATTCTGTTAATGATAGTACTGCTCTATTTTAGGGTGTCAATTACCAATCAAATTTGTTTGTTGTATAATATTTTTTTCTTACTTTTTTACATGAATTTTGGAGCATGTTTTTTCCTTTTTATAGATGAATTTTGTTGGGCCATCGGCCTGGGTCGTTGTATTCGGGTCGGATAGCTTCTCTCGCGCGGCTGTGCAGCACGGCGTGCGCGTGAGCTATGTGTTTAGTCCCACCTTGCTAGTCGAGGGGGCTCTAGACTTGTTTATAAGCGCAGCCGACACTCACCAGTCGAACTCCTCTGAACACTTACCTGAGCGCTTATACACGGCGCTCTCTCTCTCTCTCTCTGTTGACCTGTGGGCCCTGGACGGCAGTCCCTGCGGGTATGCGGATTACTAGGGATTCGCCCACGGGCTCGAGTTCAAGTATCTAGCATTGTCAGGGCCTGCGCCTGTCCTTGGGCGGTCAATTTTTTTTTGTTTTTTTGGATCTAGTACTTGACTACACCAGTAACTTGGACTGGTACTTTTTTGTCCTTGTGCTGTCAATTTTTTCTTTTTCTTTTTTTTGTTTGTTTGAATATAGTACTGTGGCATGACTTGCCCCCGCACCGAACCGTACCGAGGGGCATAGTTGTACTGACACATCTTCCTTGTATGGACTTTGCCCCATTATCTATCTT
>NC_057809.1:161640452-161661654 GCF_018294505.1 Triticum aestivum
GTACCGAGGGGGCATAGTTGTACTGACACATCTTCCTTGTATGGACTTTGCCCCATTATCTATCTTAGGGGTGTGGGTGCGTGGGGTGGGGTGGGGGGAAACAGAATAACCGCACTGCGCCTGTCAAACGAGCGCACTGCCGCGTTAGCGCGAGGCCGAGCCGGGGGGGAGGAGGGGGGAGGGACCCCCCTCCCCCATCCCGGCGAGGCCGAGCCAGGAACGAGCCGTAGCAGGCAACGACGCGGCGTGCCGCGGCGTCGCATGCGGAGGCGAGTCCGTAACATGACTTGCCCCATTATCTTATCTTTATTTTTTAGGGGAAAAACATCACCGTTATGAATTGTTTTTTCATTTGTACTTTTTTGATAATTTTTTTGTACTGTTGTGAGTTATTATTTGTACTTTAGCCGTTTGTTTTCACCATCTATATTAATTTTTTTATTTGTATTTGATTTTTGGTATTATCTTTTGTAACTGGCTAGAGATAGTGGGCTTCGCCACGGTTGTGGGCTTTAGGCGTCCAATTTCTCCCAGTCATCTTTTAACCCTCCCACTCACCTTTTAACCTCATATCTTCCCCGTTCCGCTCCTCTCCCGTCCCCAAATCGATTCCGTCTTCGTTCCCCTCTTCTTCTCTTCTCTGAGCGGGAGTTGTTACTCCTGTTTCGCCGCGGGAGCGTCGGCCGGAGGGCTCAACCCCAGGGGTGGAGGTCCGGGTGCTCTTTTTTGTTCTTTTTGCTCTGCCATTGACTTTTCTTGCGTCCTCTTATGTTCAGATTTTCTCTCTATTTCTAATCTCTTGCTCTCTTTGCTGTCCCAGGCTGCACTCGCTAGGGTTCCTTTGCTGTTGAACGAGCGTTTGGCGGCAGTGATACTGGATTGTGTGGCAGATTTTGTGTTTGCTGGTAAGAGTTTTGCTTTTGTATGGCGTGCTTCGTTTCTGAAATAGTTCAAATCCCTAATTTTTGTTCATGTGTCTTGCAGATCTGGTTCGGCCGATTTTAGGACTGTAGATCTCAATGGGTACATCATCCAGTCTGGACAAATTGAATGCAAGTGTTTTTCCCTGTATTTTGGATGATGTTTTAATAGATCTGGTTTTTATGTTGTACAGTTGTTGTCTTATCGACTTTATAAGTTGTATGTATTTTGATATGTGTTAATTTTGTCTTGGATTGTATGGCGTGTATGGTTTTGGCAGTTGATGCAACATGCAGACATGATGTAGTACTTATCACCATGTGTATTTTGAACTGCTGTCCTGGCATTTGAATAGGTTGTAGTAGTCAATGAAGAACTAGTATGGTGTTGAAAGAGTTGTGTTTTTTGAAGTTTGTTCTGCAAGTGGTGGTTTCATATTTGTTTTATTCGATGAACTTGTAGTGTTCACATAGTTGAGCTGATTGATTGTTCTTGTACTTTTTTTGCTAATTATGATGTTGTTGCAGATGTTGGAGTGCCGGTGCCTCCTGATTCTGACAAATCAGAACGCTTTCAAGATCTTGTGAATGTTATTTTTGAGACACCAAATCCTCTAGAAGAACTTGCGAATGTTGCTGGTGTTTCTCTTATATTTGCTCTATTTTTATCAACCTTTAATACATATATATGCTTAGTTACATCAGTTGTTCCGTTTTTTTTGTGTCTGATGCAATGCGCTTTATTTATCTTTTTGTGTCTGCAATGTTAATTGTGTTTTAATTTTTTATGTGCGTGGTTATGTTATTGGTTTATGCAGTTAATGACAGCCATGGTGTTCTAGAGGACATTGCTGATGTTGTTAAAGATATTAATGATGGAATGTATTCACTTAACGTTGATGATGGTGATGGCAGCTTGCAGTTGTCTGTTACTCAGTCTCAAAGTGTTGATGGCACTGAGCCTGTTACCCAAGCTGAGGATGTTCCTATGCAGTTACAGCTCGAGGATGAAAGGATAAGAAAGAAGAAGTATGAATTCCAGAAAAGAAAGGAATTGGAAGAGCGTCAAAAGGCTGCCTGTGTGCCAGAAAGTGATGTTGATGTTGCTCAAGCTCTTAAATGTGTAGGCGACGAAGGTGGTGACGTGGGTTTTTCAACTGTTCATGTCGGATCTCATGGAAGTGACATGCCTGTGAAGACAAACTTGATGCAAACTCGTTTGACGCAAGTGTTTGATCGTGATGGAGTTAAGGAGAAGAAAGTTGTTTTAAAGAGGAAGATGTCAGATCGAAATCCTGATGGCACACAGAGGCGTAGCCCACGTGTGAAAGCTGTTTCCCAACCTGGTAATAGCAAAGCTGATGCGGATAGTTTTGCTGTGAAAATTGGTTCAAGCAAACTTGTTGGCTCCTCTGTTCGTCGGAGTCCACGAGGTTTGACAAATATGAAGCCTTCTTCGTCTCCTCTTCAAGAGCGGTCTTTGTTGAAAGAAAATAAGAAGCGTAAAGTTCATCCTGCAAAAGTGAACAAAGGTTGAAGAAGCGTGCTCGTGTTGAAGCTGAAGATTCTACATCTAAAGAAGATGATATTGAAGTTGATTCAGAAGATGAATTTGCAGTGGTATGTGTTTTATACTGCATGTGTCTTGCTAATTGTACTTGCAATGATTTAATTTTGTTTGGGCTGGTATGCTGGCCAGATGAGGCTAGTCATTGTTTTGCATCTATTTTGATTGTGGTACTTATGTTGTTTTAATAGTTGAACTTGTGCAAACTTTTCTTTGTTTTACTTGCCTTCATATGCTTGTTTTGTTTCCTATACTCATTGTTTGCAGTGGTATGTGTTTTGTTGTGCATGTGACTTACTAATTGTAATTGTAATGATTTAATTTGTGTTTGGGGTGGTATGCTGGCCAGGTGAGGCTTGTCATTGTATTGATTAATTGAGGGTGGTACTGATGTTGTTTTAATAGTTGAACTTGTGCAATCTTTTTTTACTTACATTCATATGCTTGTTTTGTTTTCTATATTCATTGTTTGCAGTGGTTTGTGTTTTGTACTGCATGTGACTTACTAGTTGTACTTGCAATGATTTAATTGTGTTTCGGCTGGTATTGCGGCCAGGTTAGGCTGATCATTGTTTGCATCAGTTGAGGGGTGGTACTGATGTTGTTTTAATAGTTGAACTTGTGCAATCTTTTCTTTTTCTTTTTACTTGCATTCATATGCTTTTGTTGTTTTCTAAATTCATTTTTTAAGGTGTGGCTTTTTTGTTTTCATTTACAGCCTGTTAGCGTCATGCGTCCGGTCAAGCCGGTGGGAGGCAATGCCAGAAAAGTTGCCTTGGATGAAGGTGACCAACGGAAATTGAACTTAACTGTGCGATCTTCGTTGAGAGAGGTTGAAGATTGTGCTAAATTGCTCGAGAGTCGGCATGTGGCTAGGGTTCATGCATCTGGTTTTGGTTCTATCTTCAGGTGGAGGGTGAAGTCTAACATTTCCCGCCCTCTGATGGGAGTTTTGTACCTGAGGATAGATTGTGATACAATGATTCTTGACATGGGTGAGGCTAATAAGAAGCTTCGCATCACTAGCGATGGTATACAACAATTATTTGGTTTCCCTCGTGGTGGTCGTTCTGCGCCAAGGCCGTTAGAGGACGGATATGATGACGCTCTGATGAAGTTAAGATCAGAGCTTGACATTAGTAGGGACAAAGATATCAAGACAAAGGATTTGAGGAATAAGCTCAAGGTGCTCGTCAAGGATCCTAGCAAAGATGACCTTGCTCTGAAAGTGTTCTTCATTATTGTGTTTATGAAGGTTGTGTTGCCTGGATCTGCCCCGTGTGTTTCCAGAGAGGCAGCAATGTTTGAGGGTCTCGTCTTTGAGGACATGGCTAATATGGATTATTGCCAGCTGATGGTTGATGAGCTTAGAAGGCTGTTGCCAAGTACCAAAGTGGTCATACCATGGGGAAGGCAATCACAGGTTGTGCCATAGGGCCTGTACTAATGTACCTTGACTGCCTTATCCATGGCAAAACTGTGGAGCCTGACATGCGAGTCCCCCGCATATGTTACATGGATCCTGCCAAGCTTTCTGATCTGGTTGATGCAGATTTGATAAAAAAAGGCAATGCAGATCCAAAGACTTGGGTGTTTGGGAAGCTTCCAGTGAGTTTTGTTTGTTTTGTCTCTTGCAGACCTTTTTTTTATTTTTAGGTATAGCTATTTTTTGCTGTAGTGGACATGTGTACTGTAGAGTTGTCTGTTTATATTTTGTATGGTTTAGGTATGGATTTTTAGTACTGTTGTTTCGTGTTTGGTTGAACTGAATAACTTTGTTCAACTGGCCTGTTGGTAAATACTAACAAATTGGCAATGACAGTTAAAGTTTTATTAGTGGTGTTGATTTTAAATCTGTTAATATCATGATTTATTTTTCCCTATGTGTTGCGTTGATTGATTAACTATTTTTTCCTTTTGTTTGTAGTGGAAAACTCAAGAGGAGGTTGTTTTTTTCTGAGTGTATAAACGGCCAGTCCTGGAGATGCCGTCATCTCAGGTTCCGAAGTTTTCATCTCTGCCCGATGAGTTGAGGGATGGCCGTGGTGTTGAGGGTGCTGGTTATGCCCCCCTGGCCCTAGTAATGCTAGTGCTTCACAGAGGCAGGGTTTTGGTATTGATGTTGCTGTTTCAGCGTTGGAGCGCGCTGAGCATATCTTAAGTAATGTGTGTTCTGAGCTGCAAAAGGTCCCAATGACAGTTGAGCGTTTGAGCTGTATCAAAGGTATCCTTTCTGAAGGTCATCAATTTAACGCTGAGGAATCTATTGACTACATTGAGATGGAGAGAATTTTAATCGGTGATATGCGCGACGGTGCCGCTAATCTAGTTCAGAGCTCGGTTCGCCTGTTGAACAACATGAAGCGTTTCAGAACTATGCAAAACTCTCCCTGCAAGCCATATGAAGAAAGTGCAAATGTTGTTATCAAGTAGTTTGAGCAGGATGAGGCTGCTGCCACCGACAGCAGGGCTGGTGATGGTACTGAGGCTAATGTTTTTGACCACGAAATGAATGATGTTGGCTTTGAGCGTCCTGATGTTGATGTGAGTCAGTCCTTTGTGTTTTGCAATTTTTATGTTGTTGTCCTGATGTCAGTGTTGTAGTTGAACTTCCTCATGTTCATCTATTTATTAATAATTTTCTTTCATGCAGATTGATCACGATGAGGCTGCTGGCACCGACAGCAGGGCTGATGATGGTACTGAGGCTAATGTTTCTGATCAGCGTACGAATGATGTTGGCTCGCAGCACCCTGTTGTTGATGTGAGTCAGTCCTCATTGTTTGTATGTTTTTACTATGTTGTTCTGCTGTCAGTATTGTAGTTGAACTTCCTGATCTACATCCGTTTATTAATTTTTCTTTTCATGCAGGAGACCAGTCATAATGTTGAGGCTGCTATTGACGGTGGAGTTAATGATCTATCCACTGATAAGTGCAAGGTTATTTTTATTTTCATTGTGTTTATTAATATTTTCTTAAAATTTCGTGTGCACCGATGTGTCTTGCTTGTTCATTTTTCTATCCCACACCGTTTATTGTTGCTCATAATAGCATTGTTTTTTTGTCTCATTACATTTGAATCAGGGTCCTATTGTTGGCGATGAGCCTTGTTTGCTTGTTGGTGATGTCGCTTTGAATGTTAGCAGCAGCAAGTTCGATGATGTTGCTATGAATGCTTCCAAGGTTTATTTTTCTGTGCACCTATTGGTAGCTTATTTTTTATTGTTAGTTTTGTTCATATTATTTACTTTTTTTTGAATTTTTATTTTCATCAGATTACTATTGTTGAGCGTGAGGTTGTCCTTAGTGATGGAGATGATGCTCATGATGTTCCATTGAGTAGTGGGTGCAATGTTGGTACCAAAGTTGCTGATGAGGATGCTGGTGCTGCCAGCATACTTGATGCCAAATCGCCTGGTGTTGGTATTACTGGGAATGAAAATGTTTCTGGTTGTGAAGATTTGCCGCCGGAGAATTTCCCGCCTGGAGGTCTTGATTACGGTGATGCATTGCAATATGCTTCTAGCGTGGAGGAGGTGCCATCCGAGGATGATGATTTACTTCTATCAATTTCTTCTGACCCCTTGACGCAGGAGGCGCTCTTGTCGTCCCAGGATTTTCTTTCTACAGACCCTGAAAGCGCATCAATATTGGTGGCCTCTCAAGATGTCCCATCGTCAAACCCTGAAACTGGAGGCATAATGGTCTCATCATAGGAACTACCATCGTCGTCAAACCCTGATAGTCCAGGTAAGGACTTGTAAATGGGGTGTACTTCTCAATTTTGGCATTTTGGACATGTTCTCTTGTAGTTGTTGAACTTATTATTTTTCATCATTTTCTGCAAGCAGAAAGTGGTAATGTTGTTAAGGTTGATACGTTTTTCTTCGCTGTTACGAGGTTGCGCACGAACCGTACGAAATGGTTAGTTTGGGATTTTGCCCGTACCATTTTTTGTCTCTTTTTCTTTCTCTAGTTTGATTATTGTTGTTGTTGCAGTAGTTTTAATTCATGTAATCTTTTGTGTTTTTCTAGTCACAAGCCGATGTTTCAAAATAAAGAATGTGATGCCAGTGTTGGTTCTATTGCTAAAGCATTTGTCCCCACTGGCATGCTCAACTCAGACAGTGCTGATGTTGTTTTATATTCTCTACGTCAGAAGTACCGAGACACTGACAAGTTGATAGTTCCCAGATGGGTGACGGTCAGTATTTTGCTTTTTTTGTAAATAGGATGATAACTTGTTTTGCCAATTTTCTAACTATTGTTGTTCTTTTTGTACAACAGACCAAGATCCGTGATGGAAATATTGATTCCAATGTGCTAAATTGGTTCACAAGATCAGGTGCTGATGGTTTTGACCAAGTAGGTGAACTTGGACTTTTTGTACTCATTAACTAGAACTGTCATATTTTCTTTGCAGTTTTGGGAGGTGTGGGGAATGAACTTGATCTGTGCTTCTTTTATTAAAGCTGTACTTAATGTTGCAAAGGAATTGAACTGATATGATTGTTCCTCAATTTTGGGCGGTGGATATAATTTCTTTATGATTATCTGATTTTTTGTTTGTACTTATGAATTTCAATTTCCCTCTTTTATTTTATTGTTTGGTAAATTCATTTTTCCTCTGTGATTTTTTTCAGCTTCTTTTCCCTACATTTGATCCGCCGTCATTTGTGGCTACCATGAAGCCTAGTGAAGTATCTGGGCATTGGTGCTTGGTTGTTCTGAATTTGAAGTTCCGTCGTTTCGAGTGTCTTGATTCACTCCATGATGAAACTTGGGGTGATGCAGTTAGATTCTTAAGGAATATGACAGATAATATAAAGAAGCTTTGGAGGGAGTCCAGTGTAGACAGGGCCAAACCGTTCTCACCGGCGCCTATTGATGGTTTCTCTTGCGAGTTTCTGCGGGTGCCTCAGCAGGAAAACACGTGAGTATCCGTTTTTAATGATTTTTGCTGGTTGTTTTTGTTGCTGGAGGATGTTGTTCCTGTATTTTTTGGATTTTGTGTTGTACCATTTTTTTGATTTTTCCGTTGTTTTACAGGAATGATTGTGGATTCTTTATGCTACAAAACTGCAAGACCTATTATTGCCGGGAGGATGGTGTAATTGAAATGGCCGATTACAACCATGAAGACATTTTGGACATTAGGAAGACTTTGCTGTATACCTACGCAACTAGCGATGTGTTTGATGTTGACTTCCGGGGTTTGTTTGGCATCGAACCCTGTACGTGTGCATGGACTTTTGTAATTTTTTTGCAGCCTGTACTTCTCTATTAGTACTTTCATGAAATATGTATTTGAACTTACGCTTTGTGCGGTCTTCTTTTTTTTCAGGTGAGTGGCTGGATCTTGGTGAGCCTGACTACAAGTTCTTTGGTAGCCAGTTCTTGGAGCTCGAGCACGTAGCTATTGATCTTAGCCAGGGGCGTTCTCCCGAAAAGACAAGATCTGGTGTTATGAAGGGGCGGTTGGGAGCTCTGAGAAGTTTTACGGCTGCTTGTGCAGATAGCCCTACTACACCCAAGAATCCCATTGTGGAATTGATAGACAGTGATGATGATGTGTTTGACAAGATTGCTGGCGTTGGAAGAGTCACGAGGAGCGCTGCTGCCAAAGGTTTATCTCCCCTTGTTGGAATAGTGGCTCGTAGAGCTGGTGGTGCTAGGAAAGATCCCGCTTTGGATTCTGGCAATGTTGTAAGCACGAAGCGTGCGCCCAGAGCTCCTATAAAGTTTTGCTCCCCTGTGCAGCAGCTTCACCCTTATAAATTCCCTCACCTGGACAAGGCTCGCAGGTTGTATAATCTGTTGCTTAGTAATGAATGGCGTGAGAAGTATGGCGAGTGAGTATCTCTCATTATTTTTTCCTCTTCCTTTTCTTCTGTTGTTTGTAACTGCTAGATAAACATGTCCTGAACTGTTCCTTTTTATACAACTCGAACTGCTATGAATGCCTTATCTTGCTTCCCCTTTCTTTTTCTTCTTGTGTGTGCTGCAGGAATACATTCTCAATGATACCTCAGCCTGATGGAAACGTAACTAACTTCACTGGGAATCACATCTGGGAAGTTTTTTCACCTGGGCAAATGATGGAGGGTGATGTAATTGACTTCCTCATTGATGATTGGAAGCAAGATCCTGATAGAAATGCTGATTTCGCATCTGGGAAAAGGATATTGCTGAGTCCATATTTCATCACGGTAATCAATCAGATCGGTTTCTTTATGTTGAACAAGACTGTCTATTGTTTTTACGATTTTTAATAATACTTTGCTTGTTGATTCTTTTTCCGCTGTCTATTTTCTATTTTGGCTTTTTTGCAGGTTGTGCTTGACTGTTCGTTTTACGAGGATGAAAATAAAGTGTTTAATGTGGAGAGTGCAGCGAGAGATTTCAAGAGCTATGTTAAAGCTAATGAAGACTTGCTCAGTGCCGACCTTGTGAGATCTACTAGCTTATTTTTGGTTTTTATTTGTTTGTTGTGATGCTGGTTTTTACTTTGAATATTTAACATCTCTTTTTTGGTCATTTGTTTTTAGATCATGATGCCTCTATTCAAGCCTATGGTTTTATCAAAGGATAGGAAAGTGAGCCACTATTCCTTATATGTCATGAATCGGTACCGAAGTAGCGTTGACATCCTTGACTCTTTACGTTATCCGAAGAACCACCGTGCTTCGAAGAACACCTATCACAAAGACCGCAAGAAGATTGTGAGTGACATTTATTATCTGTACTGGATTAATATTTCTGCATCTTTGTTTCTGCTGTTTCTGAGACCTAAAACTATGTGGGTTGTTTTGTTTTTCTACAGATTTCTAGATTGGTCAAAGTAATGAAGGCTGTGTATGGTGATGCTCAGTACAATGCGAGCAAGCAGCCCAATTGGGAGCTGTTTGCAAAGAAACCAACGTTTGTCAAGGTTCCACTTCAAGGGCCGAATGAATGTGGCCATTATACTCTGAAGTATGCGGGATGCTATGATGGTGAAAAGATCGTTGAGAACATTCGAGATAATGACGTGGGTTTCTTGTTGAGCTTTTCACTTTCTGTTTTTGGCTTATTGTGCATCCTTTTTTTATGTGTCATGATTTTTGATAATTTGTTTTATTGTTTTGCAGCCACGCATTGTTGATTGGAACGCTGAGGATCTATATAGAGTTGTGTTCAACCGTAATAACCATCTTATGGTGACGGAGCTTCCCAAGGAGGTTCAGGCTTTGGCTCCTGATGCATAGGATAAATGGTCATCATTTGCATAGTGAATTGGATAGTTGTGTGATATATCTCTTGAAAACATTGTAGGCTCTATTTTGTAGTGTTTGATGTCTTATCGAGTACTATGTAATAACTAGTATATTTTGTGTTGTGTTTTAAGTGTGGCACAATGTTTCATCGGGAATTCGTTTTGGTTAAGTTTTTTTTGTACTGAAGACTTATACAGTAGTTGAACTGAAAACAAATTTTTTTCCAAGTGTATTTTTGAGTTGTTGCTCAGAAAGTGAGATTTATTTTATTTTTATGTGATTCCATCCTAACTTGGACCTTTATAGTTTCTGTACTCTCGTTTTCTTGTACTTATGATATAGTTCTGTTAGTACTGATTTGAAGTCTCATTCAGCGTAAGGCTTTCAAAATTTTAGTGCCAAATTTCTTTTTGAACTTCTTGAACTTTAGTAGTTGAACTTCATAGTAAGAGTTAAAGTGCTGGTTTAAATTAGCTACATTTAAGAGATATTCCTATTAAGTTCAAAACTATTTCTTTCTCAATTAATTGGTATCGGCATAGCACTTACCGAATAAACTTAGTTGTACTGAGATTCCAATTGTGCTAGTACTTTTGATTAATTATTTATTGTTTGTGTTGTTTGATGCTTGTATTTCTTCTGTTGTGTTTCTTGTGATTTTTCTCTTTTGTCGAACTTATATTTTTTTGATTTAGTTTTTGGCCTTCTTTTTTTCTAGGCTGTGGTTCTTCTCCAGGCAATGTTTGGTATAATCCTAGCACTTGCTGTATACACTAAGTTGTACTGAGATTTCAGTTGTATTGCCACTGTTAATTCTTAGTATGTCACTGTTTTAAGGAATGCGAACTGAAGCTTCCCGTTCCTTTTTATATATTTGTACAATGAACATACCGTGTGTTCAACTGTACCAGAACTTTTCAGTCCTAGGATGCTAGTGACTAGGAAATACGTACTGGTGTTTCTTTGCTTTTCCTGATGCAGTACTTAGTGAATTTCTAACTACTTTTTACCATGATGCTTTTTAGTACTGAATGTTGTCCTCGGCTGAAACTTAGTCTTTTTAGTGTTCGTCTGAAACTAAAAACTGATTTTTTAGCGTGATAGTACTACCATTCATGTCTAAGCTGTACTGAGCGTCGAAGGCTACTATTTGCTTTTGTCCTTAGTTAGTCTGCCACTTTTTTTTGTTTTTGCAAAAATATTCATGTGTTATTTTTTTTCTCCATGACTAGTGCTGCGTGGCAGCCATCAAGTTTCAACTTCAACCTACTTCAACTTCAAATGATGGATGAACAAAATAGGAAGCTAGCAAACTTGTTGGACGACATAAGCAAACGATGTACTTGATAGACATAGGCAAACTTGTTCAAACCCTGACACACATAGCATAAGGTAGCTGGTTCAACATAACGAAAGCAAACTACAAATATGGAACAACAATACTAAGGACACACACAACATAAGGTAGCTGGTTCAACATAACAAATGCAGACTTTCATGCATCTTCATCCGCAAAGTTGCAGTGGTAGTAGGGGTCAGCCTCCTGCTCTTTTGAAATATCCCAACCTGTCATGATGTTGTCGATTGTCTTCCATGACTTGTACGTTGCGTACGCATCTATTCCTGCGTACGTGATGAGGTTGTCTGGCAGCGGGCTGTTCCCCCACAGTTTGTGGTCTGCCCTATTCATCTTCTTCTTCATGCCTTCGTAGAATGGGTGGATGACGCCGCCTGCAACATCGGCCAAGGAGTCATAGTATTTTCTGGTCTTTGGATCTTTCCACTTGCGCTGCATGTCGATGAAGTTGTTGGGGTTGATTTCCAAACCAGACTCCTGCAGCATCCGCTTGTCACCTCCAATGCTGAAACCAACAAATGTGTACAATTTCTCCTCCCGCAGGAAGTCTTTGAGGCGCTTGGGCCTGCAAGGGGGGAGACACACATTTATAGATTAGTCTTCTTTTTTGAGGATTTAATTCTTCTGCTTTTTTTGTTTTACAAGTGATAATCCATGAGGTAGATGCTTATATATTATGAGTCATGCATGAATGTAGTTCAGAAACTAGTACACAAAGTCCTGAAATTAAATTCAACTACACCGTGTTATTTTTTCTTTTTTGCTATCTTCTTTGCTTTACCAAATGCTTCACCAAATTAGAGAATCATTTTACCAGAGTCAATGATAGATGCGCTGCTTGATTCAAGTTTAGTTTTCTTTTTTGTTGAATAAAAGACCTATACCAGTGCTTGATACATCTTTGTGCACTAATTCTATATCAAGTTCAAAAATTAGTTTGAGAAACATGTGCATCAAGATATGGACCTATACCACTTCACCAAAGATCTTTTAATACATCAATTCTATAAACTATACTAGTGCATCAAGATCAGAATCTATGCTAGTTCATCAAGTTCAGAAATTAATTTGGTGCATAAAGTTCAGAATGCTATAAACTTTTTTTCAGATGCTAATCTGGTGAAACAATCCACTTCACAGTTTCAGAAATGCATTTAACTTGATAAACATGTAATCGTGTATCCACTTCATAGACTATAGTAGTTCATCTAGTTGGGAAACAATTTTTAATTAAGTTTTTAGTGACTAGTACTGGTACAACAGATGAATGAACAGTAGTATGGGTTACCATTTTGTGGCTGCTGCGATGTGGTACACCAAGCAGAGTTCCTCGACGCACAACTGCAGGACTGCCGCCATCTGTGGAGTTTTTTCCTCGTCGGTGTACTCCACATCAACTCCGATGAAGCTCGGATACAAGCCGCCGCCCTTCATCCTGAGCCTTCTCATCATCTCGTCGGCCTTGTCTGGTTCGCTGGTGCAGACGATCTCCAGCGTCTCCTTGCCGTGGAGCTCAACCCCTTTGAGCGTTCTGGTGTACTCGCGCTTCTCGCCGGGGACATTAATGTCGACGAGGTTGCTCCTCTTGTCCGACGTCTCGGCATGATGACGCTTGGCGGACGGTTCCTCCGCCATGGCCTTCCTCCGGCGACTGTGGGCTTTGGAGAGAGCCGCTAGAGGTTTGTGTGCAGTGGAAATGGAAGCGGCAATGGTGCTATGTGGGAACGAGGGAGAGATGGAAGACAATGGGTTTTTTTTGCAGTGCGCCGATGGTGGTGTGTGGGAGGCGGTTCGTCGGGGGCGTGTGTGTAGTGGTCGTGGGGGTCATCGTTTGCACTTCGTCGTGGGAACCGCCCAGTGGGTGGCGCGGGTGGTGTCCTGGAAGAACTAACCGCCCAAGACAAATGTTTTTTACTGGTGCACTGATTAGTCTTGTCAAGCTGTACTTACGATCTGCTAAATCCCACTTGCACATCTCTGTGGTTGTGATGATGGCATTTTGCACTGTTTAGGTGATGTATGGATCTGTGATGTTTTTCCATGTGGATGTTTAAGTATTGTTTTTCTATTGAAGCCTTTATACACTAGTGTATGTCAAAACATTTTTTCAGTGCCTTGGGAGTTGTTGCTCAAAACTTGTACTTATTTTATTTTCATCTGTACAAACCTAAGTTAGGCCTTTATAGTTTTTGTATTCTCATTTTTACTGCACTTATGTTTTAGTACTGTGTGAACTGAATTGTAATTTCAAACAGCGCATGGGTTTGAAATTTGATGTCACAGTGGTGCGAGTGGCCTGACTGATCCTGCTGTTTTAGTACTGATGTTGTATGTATGTTTGAACTGATTTTTTTATAACTTAGGTTGGGGGTGGGGGTTGGAGATTATTTTACGAGCAGATCGTTCGTTGTGGTGTGGACGGATTATATATAAATAATAAATTTAGCAGAATTGACAAATAAATTCTATTTGAACTTTTTGAATTTTAGTAGTTGAACTTGTCAGTTTTTATATAAATAAGAAATTTAGCATAATTGACAAACATTATATTTTTGAACTTTTAGATTTTTAGTAGTTGAACTTGTCAGTTTTTATATAAATAAGATTTTTAGCATAATTGACAAACATTATATGTTTTGAACTTTTTTAGTTTTAGTAGTTGAACTTGTCAGTTTTTATATAAATAAGAATTTTAGCATAATTGACAAACATTATATGTTTTGAACTTTTTTAGTTTTAGTAGTTGAACTTGAAAGTAATATTTAATTCTGTTTTTTAAATTATGTACATTTAACAGAAAGGCTATTAAGTTTTGTTCTTTTTAGAGGTTCATTGTTTTTTATCATATTTTTTTCCTTTTTCTTGTAGAGGTTAATTAACAAACATTTTTCTTGTGGTTTATATTTCTTTGTCCCGCCCTCTGGTTTGTATAGCTGGGCTTATTTGGTGGGGTGTTTTGTTGACGATGTAGAGGCTATTGGGCCGTTTTCCGGCCCAGATAGCTCGTCCGCGCGCCTGTGCAGTGCGTCGTGCGCGTGCGCTCTGGGTTTAGTCCCACCTCGCTAGTCGAGGGGGCTCCGAACCTGTTTATAAGCGCAGCCGACGCTCACCAGTCGAACTCCTCTGAACACTTACCTGAGTGCTTATACACGGCGCTCGCTCTCTCTCTTGACCTGTGGGCCCTGGTCGACGGGTCCTGCATTGTGCGGATTACTAGGGATTCGCCCACGGGCTCGAGTTCAAGTATCTAGCATTGTCAGGGCCTGCTCCTAACCTTGGGCGGTCAATTTTTTTGTTTTGTTTGAATCTAGTACTTGACTCCTCCAGTAACTTGGACTCATACTTTTTGTTCTAGTTCTTGTCAGTTTTGTGTGAGTGTAATCTTTTTCATTTGAGTTTTTTGCCTTCTTTTTTGTGTTTGTTTTTGTGATTATTCTCAAGTGTCTTCTGGTGTCATTTTCAGAACTATGGTACTTGCGTGTAGACTGAGTTGTACTGATAGTGCATTCATAGTAGCGCTTACGGACTGATGCTTCTTTGTACTTTTTATTGTAGTAAGTATGTAATGTCCGATCAAGTGTACTGAGTTGTACTGACATGGAACAACGTTGTGTGATTAGTTGCAACGACAACGTTCCATTCAGAAGCTACTTATTCAATTTTGAAATGATGGATTAACAACATACGAAGCTACCAAACCAAACTTATATAATGAGATAAGCAAAACATTGTACTTGATGACATAACTAAACTTGTTCAAACATGACAAGCACGACATAATCATACTGGTTCAACCCAACAAGAGCAAACTACTAATTTGAAACAACAAGATAAAAGGCAAGCACAAGCGGAAGTAAAACGAAGGCAGGCTCTGATGTATCTTCATCCCGTAAAGGGGCAATAGGGGTGGTCGTAGAAGTTGTTAGCCTCCCGCTCTTTCGCAAATTCTGAACCATCTGTGATGTAGTCGATCATGAACCATGACTTATACGTGGCGTACGCATCTACTCCTGCGTACTCGATGAGGTTGTCTGGCAGCTCGCTTGTCCCGCACAGTTTGTAGTCTTCCTATGTGTTGATCTTGTTCTTCATGCCTTTGTAGAATGGGTGGATGACACTGGCTGCAACATCAGTCAAGGAGTCGTACTCTTTTCCGGTGTATGGAACTCTCCACTTGCGCTGAATGTCAATGAACTTGTTGGGGTTGATCTCCATACCGTACAACTTCAGCTTCTCTTTGTCGCTTTCAATGCTGAAACCGACAAATGTGAACAACTTGTCATGCTGCAGCATGTCGGTCAGGCGCTTGGGCCTGCAAGGGCAAAGACATTTTGAATATTAGCATTACTTTGATGTTTTAATTATCCATTTTTGTTTTGTTTTACAAGTGATGAATCCATGAAGTAGTTGTTTATGTAGGATAAACAATGCATGAATGTACTTCAAAAACTAGTAAAGAAAGTTATGAAATTAAATTAAGTACATCATGTTATTCTTCTTCTTGGATTATACATAGTTTCAGTCAATGTTGTATGTTCCGCATTGGTACTAGTTTAGTCTACTTTTGTTGAAATAGGATAACACAGAACCAGTGCTTCACCAAGTCCTTAGTTTATTTTCTTACGAAAATAACATTACATCAAATTCAGAAAATACTTCACTACATCAAGTTCAGAAATATCTTTTTTAATACATCGAGTACATAGACTACTCTATTGTATCAACTCCAGAAACTACACTAGTCGATCAACTTCAGAATTTAATCTTCCGCAAGATTTTCCAAATAGTAATCCAGTGTATCAGGTTCAAAAATACATTTATAGTATATCTACTTGAGAAAATGTAGTAGTGCATCCACTTTTCACAAACCACACTAGTACATCTAGTTGGGAAACAAGTATGATTAAATTTTTAGGATACAGTACTAATAAAACAGATAAACCATATGCAGGGCAAATGAGTAGGATTGCTCACCATTTTGTGGCCGTTGCGATGTGGTACACCAAGCAAAGTTCGTCGACGCACAACTGCAGGACTGCCGCCATCTAGGGAGGTTCATCTTCGTTGGTGTAGTGCACACCAACACCGATGATCCTACGAATCCTGCCGCCAAGCTTCCTCCAGAGCTTGGAGATCACCTCGTCGGCCTTGTCTGGTTCGCTGGTGCAGATGATCTCCAGCGTCTCCTTGCCGTGGAGCTCAACCCCTTTGAGCGTTCTGGTGTACCCGCGCTTCTCACCGGGGACGTTAATGTCGACGAGGTTGCTCCTCTTGTCCGACGTCTCGGCATGATGACGCTTGGCGGACAGTTCCTCTGCCATGGCCTTCCTCCGGCGATTGTGGGCTTTGGAGAGAGACGCTGGAGGTTTGTGTGCAGTGGAAATGGAAGCGGCAATGATGGTTTGTGGGAACGAGGGAGAGATGGAAGACAATGGGGTATTTTTGTAGTGCGCCGACGGTGGTGTGTGGGAGGCGGTTCGTCGGGGGCGTGTGTGTAGTGGTCGTGGGGGTCACCGTTTGCACTTCGTCGTGGCAACCGCACAGTGGGTGGCGTGGGTGGTGGCGTGGAAGAACTAACCGTCCAAGTTAAATGGTTTTTACCGTTGAACTGACTAGTCTTGTCAAGCTGTAATTATGACCTGCAAAACCCCACTTTGCACGTCTCTATGGTGGTGATGATGGCATTTTACTGTGGCACCGATTCGTATAGTCAAGCTATACTTATCAGCTGCTTATCCCACTTGCATGTGTCAGCGTCGGTGTTGGTGGAGGTCTGAACTCCTCTACTGTCGTACTCGGACTGGTGATTGAAGTGTAATTGAACGTACCAAATACCAGCGATACTATGTGTGGTGCTAATGTTTTTTTAAAACAATTTTCGTATTTTTTAAAGGATTGTTTATATCAAGATAACCTGTGAGTATTTTTTACAGATAAATTAGATTTTCACCAGTACAAGATGTATTATATTCACATTTTGCTTGAGGTAATTATTTTTATGTACTGATGGTCTTTCTGAATTGGGACTAGTAGGAGCAGGCATAGCTTTGTTTTTTCAAAACGATTTTTTTAGTCGTTCACTGGTGTGTTTGT
Source organism: Triticum aestivum (assembly GCF_018294505.1). Taxonomy (NCBI): domain Eukaryota; kingdom Viridiplantae; phylum Streptophyta; class Magnoliopsida; order Poales; family Poaceae; genus Triticum; species Triticum aestivum. Next base: position 161,657,648 of record NC_057809.1, read on the forward strand.
TATTACTATGCCTTTTGTACTGCCGACTGAGGGTTATCAGTACTGATGTAATACAAGAGTTTAAATTTTTCCTTGACATTTTTTTGCTGAGTTACTGGTTGACAGTAGCGTTTTGCGTCAGATATATCAAGATAAGTTTTTTCAATTTTATTTTTGACTGCATTCAAAAGGATTATCAAATGGTTTAAATAATAATGTCACTGCTTCAGCGAGCACAAATCAGAAATTATATCAGTACTATGTGTACTCTGCCTTGTACTGACGACTGAGAGTTATCAGTACTGATATGCTACAAGAGTTTAAAATTTTCCTTGACATATTTTTTTCCTGAGTTACTGGTTCACAGTAGCCTTTTGCGTCGGATATATCCAGATAAGTTTTTTCAAATGTATTTTGTGACTGCATTCAAAATGATTATCAAATGGTTTACATAATAATGTCACTGCTCCAGCGGGCACAAATCAGAAACTAAAAAATAACTTTAGTTCTGATCGAGAAATTGATGATAAAGCTAAATAAGTTTTGGTAAACGACAGTGTTTTGTGAAATGCTTCCTCATTGTGTGCTGATTCAACTGAGACTACAAGGTTATTTTTTAGTTGACGCAGCAGGATAACCACTATGTATTGTTCAGTCTTGAGCTTCTCCTAACTGTCCCCGAATGTTGTGCCTTGACGGCGCTCTTTCCAGGTTGAGCCTTGGCAGCTTCATCGTCAGTTTCAGTTTCCTCGCCCCCGACACTGTCATCTTCATTGTCTTCGTCTGATTGGTCGTCATTCTCATCAAACTCTTCTTCTTCATCGTCTTCATTTGATTGCTTGGAACTCTGTACCTTGCCCTGTTTATGTTCAGCTCCACTAACCTCCTTGCCCACTTTGCACGTGCGGGCATTATGTCCGTCAGTTCCGCCACACTTGCGGCAAGTGTAGCTGTTACGTGTGTTGTCTCCATTGGTAGAAAGCTGGGTGGCTCCAATCTGCTTGTTCTTGTTGACAGTGGCATCTGTGCGGAGTGGGCATGTGCGGTAGTTATGGTTGCTCATGACGTTGCAGCATCCGCATGACCTTACCCCGAGGGGTTTGCCGTCCGGGCCAAATTCCACGCGCTTGATGGGGCGTGGTGGCTTCTTGGCTGTTGCTTTCGCAGCTTTCGCTGCTTGCGCCTTGCTCTTCCTCCCCTTTGTGTTTGAGAATATTGGGGGTTTAATCACCCTTTCCTGCTGCTGCTGGTAGGATGTGCTATTGTCATGTCGTTCGCCTACAGCACCATCAAGCTCATGATCTCGCATGTGAGTTTGTCGGTGCTCTTGAGTGTGCACACGGGAAAGCTCCGGTTGCTGCTGCTCCTCTTCCTTGTTCTCAAACGGGTCAATAGCTCCCATATGGTTCATCTCGGACAACATTGTAGCAATATCCTGCTCAATGGCTTCATTGTCCGTGACACCTCCATTTTTAGCACAATGCATGGCGTCGAGTTCTTTTTCAAGTTTGTCCATGACGACCCACGTCCTTGCCATTTGCTCTTGGCTTCTCAAGCTTTTTCTGTGCACCCTCATGTTCAGCGCCAGCAGTGAGCTTTCAATGCAGTATTGGGATGCCTTGTTTGACGCTACTGTCCTCAAGTCATTTCTGTCAAATGTTGGTTGGATGTTCGGGCGTTTGGTGTATCTCCTGAGTATGTATTTCTCTGGAACGCTTTCAGCCTTAATTGTCTGCATCATGCACATGACATGCACGCAGAAAAGACTTGTATTTGTTTTTGGAAGAGGTGCAGGTTTTTTGTCATTTCATTCGAACAAAAACTTTGCAAAAAAAGTAGTACAATATGTAACATCTTTTTTGTAGTCCTCACCTGTGTGGTCCCATAGCCTGCACTCGCACTCATATGTTTCTCCCACGGGGTCTGCAACCACCTAGAACGCGTGCTGAGCCCACACAGACAGTTTTTGCGGGTGGTTGTAGCACACTAGGTACTTTGTGGGCTCTTCCGTCTCTGTCGCCGTGAAGAGAGTGCTTAGTTTTAGCCTATCTCTGATCTCGCTATACACAGCTCGCATGTACAGCTTTGCCATCTGGGTGTCAAACCCATAGAAGGTCAGCGTGTTTTGTTCCTTCTGCAAATGCAAGAATGATGACCAAATTGTTAGTTTTCTCGCAGGAAAAACTTCTAATAAAGTTTTTACTTTAGTAAGCATGTAATTTTTTGTCTTACGACAAGTGATAGAGCTATACCCAGTTACCCATTGTCTCCTGGTTCTCTGTCTGCCTCCTGGTTTTGATGCAGGAGTTTACCTGGCTGACAAACCGGTGTAGGTTATGTATCTCATTTACGTAGTTCTTCTTGAGCACATAGTTCATGCTCTCACTTTGCTGTGTGGATGTCATTTTGGCGCAGAAAATTTATTTGAAGTAGGCTGATATCCATTTCTCACGCTCGTTCCACATGCCCACCATTGTGGCATCATCGTGGAGGTTGTACTTATCCATGAGTCTTTTCCAGGCATCCTCAAAGTCAGTTGGCATGAGGGGCCAGTTGAGAATTGATGTGAATTCATCCTTAAGGTCCTCGTGCAGGAAATACAGGTATGTGAGGTGTTCCTTGTACTTCTTCATAATGTGCCAGCGGCATAGCTTATGTACTGTGTTCTTGAAAACATCTGCGATCGCCAAAGCCATTGCCTGGCACTGGTCTAGTAATGAGAAAATAGACTCGGAGTGGTCAGCAGATGGTTGTGCATATATACCAATACAACTAACACAACATTTTTACGATGTTATTTTCCTTTTGTTTTTTGGTAGGGTGGTGGTGGTTGGGGGTGGTTTTAGCGGGTGTACCTGTGAGAATGCTTGTAGGAGCCTTCCTTCTCATGCACCTTAAAATGTCCTGAATAGCCACTTGAATGAATCTGCATCCTCATCTCTTATCAGGGAAAAACCAAAGAATGTAGTCTGTAAGTGGTTGTTAGTTCCGACAAACACCCCAAGTGGCATATGGTACTTGTTGGTCTTGTATGTTGTGTCAAACGTTACGCAGTCCCCGAAGTCCTGATACGCTCCTCGGCAGCTTGTGTTCGCCCAGAATATGTTCTTAACTCTGTCGGACTCATTGAGTTGCATGTCACAGAAGAATTCCCTATTTATAGCTTTCATCTCCCTAAAGAAGTTGACAGTCTTCAGGACATCATCCACATCATCAATCCTTGAATTCTTTGCTTTCCTGCATATAAAAAGTTCATTGAAAAATGCATGTTGAACTGGCGTCAGGTCATGCGTTGCTTGATATGTTTGTACTGACACAGGAAAAAATACGTAGGCGGTTTATGGGAGGAGAACAAGTTTGTACTTACAGGTTAATCAGGTCTTTGGCATTCATTTCGAGGAAGTAGCTACCAGGGTCATCACCGCCCAGAATGCTCATGATTTGCACGTGTTCAATGCCTTTGAACTGCAGGTACTTGACGTACTCCAAGATTGTTTTGTCAAAGTTTTTGTGGGAATGCAAGAAGACAAGCATTTCTGCGGTGAGCTGTAGCCTGTGGTTGTGTTCCCAGACTATCTCTTTTACGACAAATGTTCCATCCTTTTCCATCTTCAGCCTCATTTATGTTGGGGAACGTAACATAAATTCAAAATTTTCCTACGTGTCACCAAGATCTATCTATGGAGTCATCTAGCAACGAGGGAGGAGTGGATCTACATACCCTTGTAGATCGCGCGCGGAAGCGTTCAAGAGAACGGGGTTGATGGAGTCTTACTCGTCGTGATCCAAATCATCGATGATCCTAGCGCCGAACAGACGACACCTCCGCGTTCAACACACGTACGGAGCAGCGACGTCTCCCCCTTCTTGATCCAGCAAGGGGAAGGAGAGGCTGATGGAGATCCATTAGCACGACGGCGTGGTGGTGGAAGTAGCGGGATTCCAACAGGGCTTCGCCAAGCGCTGCGGGAGGAGGGAGATGTGTCATGGGAGGGAGAGGGAGGCGCCAGGGCTTAGGTGTTGCTGCC